>NC_034605.1:50790790-50813347 GCF_900095145.1 Mus pahari | reverse complement strand
TGTGTGTGTGTGTGTGTGTGTGTGTGTGTGTGTGTGTGTGTGTGTATCTCCCCCCAACACTGGTCCTCTTGGCCATACACATTGCTCTTCAAAAGGCTAAATTCCAGACCTGGGCCTTTCAGGGACTGGGAGATGCCCAGCTTTTCCATAAGGAGGCATACCCCAGTCTTCCTGACTTCTGAAGGATTTGTGTATAAATGCCTGTCAGCTTTGCAACAGTGAGGCAGCTTCCTGAATTGCTTAGAGCCAGTTCCCAGTTGCCAGCCTCTGAAGTGGCATTAAAGCAATGTTCCTTTCTTAATGAGTATTAAATTTACTTTTAGGCAAACCCTCTAGCTGGCAATAAGTGTTCTTTGGGCTTGCTACTGGCTCTCTCTTCCTTGGTAATTGCTCTGTTGCTAGCAACTACTCCATCCTTCCCTTTGGATGCGGAAGCTTTGAATGTTTGTGTCTTATGCTTAATTTCAAAACTAGGAACAGCATGAACACTTTGCCAAGTCTTCGAGTAGGGCCTCTCCTCAGTTCTGGAACAAATCAGTATGGTTTAGAGGTTGTGATAGACTATCTAAATTTGAATCCAGACCCCATTTCATATAGCAGGACTTGAACAATCATTTGACCTGCAGGTCAAATCTATCCCAGCATCTTTAGCTAAGAATAGAACTTTCGTGTGTGTGTGTGTGTGTGTGTGTGTGTGTGTGTGTGTGTGTGTGTTTCTAGAGACTAAACCTAGCACCACAGGGTGTTAGGCCAGAACTCTTACCAGCTTCCCCCACCTTTCTTTCTTTTAGGTTTTTTAAGACAAAGTCTTTCTCAGGATGGCCTTTGCTTCACTCTGTAGCTTCAGCAGACTTCAAATATAAGACCCTCTCACCTTTGTCTCCTGAGTAGGGCCATAGGCCTGTGAGAGACTTGAATAATTTGACAATTTTAAATAGGTAGAAGAAGAGGATGTAGCACTGCCTATCAGGAGGAGCACCCCACAAATGACTGGGTCCCAGCATTTATATTTGGCTGCTCACAAACACATGTAAAAACAGCTCCAGGGAATCTGCTGCCCTTTTCTGGCTTTCACTGACACATGTATGTGAGAGCATGCATGCGTTGACACACAACCAGGTGGTAGCAGTTTATGATGTGAGAATCACCTGAGATTCTAATTTTGACTTTCATAAATGAAGTCCTCTGGGAATTCAGCCATGTTTGTTATGTCTGCGTGAGCTCCAGTTGTTTCTATGTTACAGCACTAAAGATGGTCACGAGTGTAACCTAACTACACCAATGCCATTGGGCTCCACGGGGCCTAAAACGTTATTATCTGCCTCTTTATATACAAAAACTTGCAATGCCTGGTTCAAGTGTTTGATTGATTATGAGCACATCAATTTCTTCTCACAGCCTCAATGACTTCATCGATAGAAAGGGATTGATCACACAGCAAATCATAGGACTATTGTAAGGAACAAATGAGGTCATTGATCCCCCAACACTTAGAAGGCTCATTGTTAAAAGTAAAGGTGGAAGGACTAGTTATTAGTCATGCTTCTCTGAGAATCGTTTTGTTCCTTTACTAGTTTCACTGGATTTATTTTTAAATAGATGAGGGATATTCTGTGCCATACCTTTACTTGCGTGAGTATGACTTTAGGATAGTCATTCAAAGGAGTTTATTGTTTCTAAATATTCAGTTGGCTATTATAAGTCAGGTACTTGTCTTCTGATATAGGCTATACGAAAATGAAAGTCCCCTATTCTTTCAGAGTCTTCCAGGAACATCCTAGAGTCATATTTATAAAAAGTCCCCCTCCCCCCGGGCTCCCATTGTGGACATATCTACATATTTGTTTTCATCATTCCCAGATTGCCGATGGAAGACAAAGTAAACTGTACATTCTCCAGTCCAGTTGGGCTTTTGCATGAGGCTTGCACGCAGAATGAACGGGAAAATTGAGCTATTTATTATTCTCGTCAAACATAAATTATCTTTTATGTATTTTTTTTTAAATGCTTAATAGTTTAGGAGAGGTCTTCAAAAATTCCACCTTAAGTCTGTGCCTGCAAACTCATCCATAGATAAAAATCCAATAAAGATTTCTCTGCTGACAGGATGAAGGCATTTGCCATGCTGCTAATGAAGGAGGGGAATAGAGGAAATCCATTTGGTTATTTTCTGATTCCTGTCCAAAAGCAATTGCCTCCTGCTGTGGTTTGTTCTTTGCACTCACACGGCGCTGGGCCATGTCCAAGCCCTCCATCTATTTTGATCTAGGAGAGCTAACTTCTTTGATGTGTATCTGTGGCTCCTAAAGGGCTGTGCCAGGTTTAATCAAAGGCGCATAGCTTCAGCAAAAATAAATGACGAGAAATGATCATAGTGTCACAAGCAGGGGTTTTCAGCAGGCTGCAGACTTTGCTGGGGCCTCTCCCCCCCCCATAAACCCCCACCCCTTCTTCATATGATAAGTAGAGGAACCCCAGAGTATCTCTCTCAGAAGAAATAATTTCAGGAAAACAGAACAAAGGGAACCAGGCAATTCTCAAGCTTTTCCTTCCATTCTCACTGTGCGACCGATATCCCTGTGGCTGCGGCGGTGGAGGCCAACACTGTTCTGCAGGGTACTGTCCCTGAGTGTTTGAGCCCAGAGGGGACACTCAGCTTGGCACTAGGGGCTTTAGGGCCTCCGGGGAAGTATGCTGGGGACAAATATGAGTACTGTCATGTCAGAGCCTACCCTATCTGCAGGGAAGCGAGAGATCGCTTAGCGACTTTTTAAAAATAAACATGTGAGGATGGCCGTATGTTCCCAGTTGATCCACAGGACAATCGCAGAGTAAGGAGTCCCCAGGAAGCTCTCTGTTGACTCTGTCGCCAAAGTGTTTCCCACACAATTAGATCTTTTTTCCCTCTAAAAATGTTCTGGTTGTACATATACAAATATGCATATATTGCTGTTGAATCACATAAAGTGGATGATATAATACTGTGATATTTGAAACCCATCTGTCTTATTGCTGTTATAATCTGAGGTGCTGGGTATCTGATCTACAGCCTGAAGTGTAGTAGGCAAGTTCTCAGCCCCTGAGCTTTACCCCTGGCTCTGGTCTTTTCTTTCTAAAGTGTGGTCAATGCTCAGATTTTATGTGTATGAAGAAGTAAGAAGAGGTGCATGTTTATGTGTCTGCCCAAGCAGGTGGAGGCCAGACGTGGCCATCAGAAGACGCGTCCTCTGTAGCTCTCACTGTATTTTCTGAGACACGTTCTCTCAGTGAATCCGGAGCTCACTGGTGTTTACACTGGCTGACCATCAAGATCTGGGAACCCACTTGTCTTTGGTTCCCTTTCCCCATGTGAGGTGTGCCATCAAACCCAGCTTTTATATGGGTTCTGGGCATCCAAACCCAAGTCCACACACTTTGGTGCAGGCACTTTACTGATAGAGCCATCCCCCAGTCCCCAGCTTTAAATTTTAACTCCTTATAAGATCAGTGTATAATGCTTCCTACCATCTCCAAAAATATGTATTAAAATTTTATTATTACTATATCCAAAATACTTCCAGAAGTTTTGCTATTTAAAAAAAATCACTATTGTATGCACTCTATGAGATAGAGTTCTTTTTCTCAAAAAATGTTTACTCTGCTTTAAAAATCAGAATGTCTTCATGATTTTAGGATGGATTGTGACTGAATAAGCTACTATAAGTTGTACATGATCCCACTCCTGCAAAATTCCCTTAGCTCTACCTCAAGCAGATGCCACCTTCATCCCTCCCACACTGTCATTGTGTCCTTTGGATATGATATCATAACTCTCAGACTACTACTCAGATATAGATGACAGAACCATCTCACCACTACTCAGGCTTTACCTGAGACAACAGTATACCTTCCCTCAAAACTACATGTCTCCTTACACACTAGAGGAGATGGAGATGGAGACAGAGATGGAGATGGAGACAGAGATGGAGATGGAGATGGAGATGGAGATGGAGATGGAGATGGAGATGGAGATGGAGATGGAGATGGAGATGGAGATGGAGACGGGAAGACGGAGACGGAGATGGAGACGGAGACGGAGACGGAGACGAAGACGGAGACGGAGACGCTACCGTGCTGCCGTAGTCCTGAGATCAGTCTTACTACAGTGAAGTTGCTTTTTTTAAACTCTCTGCTTTCATATCCTGCATCAGAAGGTCCTGTTCTCAGCCTTCTAAAGACAGTGAAGCTTTTCACCACCACCTTCAACCCCATCAACCAAACCACCAGATTCTGTCTCACAAAGGGTATTGCAACAACTTTCTACTTGATCCTAGCTGGCCTTGTGTAGCTTTTCATTCACACCTGGAGGGAAGAGCAACGCTTCCCTGGCAGCTCATTAAGTTCCAAGATGCAAGAGGCTTCTCCCTAAGGTCCCAGTGAGTCCCTAACAGTTGCCAGAGGAGATTAGACTCTTTACTGGGACGTAGCTTTCGATGCTTGGTGCCAACATTGCCATGGGCTTTTTTAATGAAACCATTGCCTTGGGATCCCTCCTGCCTGCTAAGCAACCCAATCAATCCCATTGGCTAGCCGAGCTTGAGTGGAATCTTTATTTGAATCATCATCAATATCCTATCTTGTCGAATGGATGTTTGTTTTTCCTTGGAAAGCTCGCTCAACACTTTATACAGCGTTGTTTGACACACAGTTCCAGAATGGAATAGCTATAGCTACCTTTAGCATTCTCCAGTGGCTTGTAACTCTGAGAGAGAGAGAGAGAGAGAGAGAGAGAGAGAGAGAGAGAGAGAGAGAGAGAGAAAGAAGATAGAAAGAGAAAGAAAGAAAGAGATTACACGAGGCACACTCACTGTCATTTCTCCATCTCAGCCTCTTGCTGTTTCTGACTGAGACTTTCTGGCCCACCTCTGGCCTCAGGTCCTTTGCATTTCCTTTCCTGGTAGATGCTCAGTCCTCCCAGTTCTTCATCCTTTCCTCTCGTGGCTCAACTGCCCCCTTCCCTCTGCTGTTTCAGGTTCCTCTGCTCACCTCATGGTCTTTCATTTCATCTTTCTCCTCCATAGCCCGACTACTGTTTTATTGTTTATTTCTGCTTCTCCCACCCACATAGAAGTCCCACAAGACCAGGGAAGTCCGTTTAATTCACTGCTGTCTATTGCCTACAAAAACTGGTCCGAATGGCCTGCTGAATGGATGGTTGGCAGTTTGGATGGATAGGTGAATCTGCACAACTTCCAAGCAAAAAGGATATAGATAAAATGTGGTTATTCTGTGGACATCTGTCACACACCTGGAAGCCCAGTTACTTTGACAGTTCAGACCGGAGGATACCAAATGCAAGGCTAGCTTGGGCGACAAAGCGAGATGCTGTCCTACAGCAGTTATATAGCCATCTGTATCACCATCAGAGTAACGGCGAGCTTGTGTTTTATGTCTATCCACTGTGTGGTAGTGAATCTTGGTTTTCGGCTTGTTGAACCATTGAAAGATGCCTAGCGTGTTAGTCAAGTGCTGTCTCAGCTTTGTCTGTGGGGGTGTTTCCAGAGACAGCTGTGGGCAAGAAACGCATCCTTGATGTGGGCAGTGGCATTGAAGAGACTGCACTTGGAGGAAACAGAAAACTAAAGGAGGAAGGAGCTCCCCAGCTCCCCTGGGCAGATGCATTTTCTTCTGCCACATGCAATGTACACCAGATTCTTGCCTCATCAGCCTTTGAATGATGCAGACGTGTACTTGTGATGCTCAGGGAAGCTGCATCAATGGGTTCTGCATAGCCCGAGCCTTCAGCTTCTTGAACAGAGCATCTACTGTTTCCTCAGTTCTCCAGCCTACAAATGGCCGTTGTGGAATTATCAGGCCTCTGAATGCATGATCTAACTACTTCATTCTTATGACCATCCGTGGTGATTTGCATAAAAAAATGTCCCCTGAGAACTCATATATTAGAATGTTTGGTTGCCAGCTGGTGGAACTGTTTGGGAACAATTAGGAGGTGTGACCTTATTGGAGGAGGTGTGTTATTGGCTTTGAAGTTTCAAAAGGCTGTGTCATTCCCAGTATTTTCTCTGCTGCTTGCTTGTGGATCAAGACATGAGTGCTCAGCTTTCCTGAGGTCGTGGAGTCTAACATTCTGAAACTGTAACTCTCAAACTTTCTCTGTGTGTTTATAAGTATCGGTATTTTTAATCACAGGAATAGAAAAGTAACTAAGAGACCATATGTACGTATTCTATTAGTTCTGTTACTCATTGATCCATTTATTTATTTTTGAGAATGCTAATTCAGGATTCTTCTAACTAAAGAAAGCTATGCTGGTGAATACTGCCAGCTTGACAGGAAGCAGAATCCACCGGGAGGCAGATCTCTGTCCTTGTGGGTGAGTTTCTAGATAGGGTTCACTGAGAGGATATGGAGTGGCATTCAATGCTAGGCTTACAGTTTCAGCAAGGAAGACATGGTGGCAGCTGTGGAGGCTGGAGGTGTGACAGCAGCAGAGGCTGGAGGTATGGCCTTATAAGAGGAAGTGTGTTGCTGGGGGTAGGGCCTTGGAGGTTTCAGTCATTCCCCATGAGCAGTGTTCCAGGAATGAATTAAAAGGAGAAAGCCAGCTGAGCACTAGCACCTACCTCCCTCCCTCCCTCCCTCCCTCCATCTCTCTCTCTCCCCTTTCCAACCTGGGCTACAGGGTGACCAGTTGCCTCTACTAATGGCAACAGGTATGGACCCTTGGAACTACAAACCACAGCAAAATCCTCTCTACTCAAGTTTTTATGTCAAGCATTTGATCACATCAACAACAACAAAAATAAATAAATAAATCAATAACCAACATCTGTTACCTCTACGTGCAAAATGCATCATTCAACATAGCTTGGCGTTTAGTGAAGGGAAGCACGAAACATGCAGCAACACTTTGTGCCTATGTCCGTGAATGCGTCACAAGTGTGTTCGGCTGTGTACATACATACAAATGCAACTGGAAGAGGGACAGGTAAAGGCTATTGTGCTTATCCTAAGGGAACATGTAACCTCACGGGCCTTCTTCTATGTCTGGAGCAGTCAGGAACATCCTCAAGATGGGTGTGGCTCACAGTGCACAGAGGAGAAGCCCTTGACCCCCACAGGCAGGTCTGTCCTCCGCCCCCCGCCCCCCACCCCAAGCCTGCCTGCACCATGATGGGATGGTACCCTTGTGGGAGGATGAAAGTCCTTCTGCAGCTCCAGCCTCCCTGTGGTACAGCTGCCAGAGTCTGGCTCCTCTTTCTCCCAGGATGTTAATTATGTCAAAGCCAATTAGTGGATGGTGTTTTATATGAAATCATTCAAACAGCGCTCCTGTGGAAAAAGTGACTTCTTTAAACGGGGGAGCAGCTCGAAGCTAAACCATAAAGTATTGATTTCTACCTGTTTAATAGAATCAACTGAAGTTTCAATGAAGCCTATTGGAGATTTTTTATTACTTCTTAAAACAATAATACTTTAATGGCTGCTCTGGTCTTCTCTGTGTTCTTGAGTCACTCACGTTAGCACTATAAAGTTTAAACAACCTCCCCTCCGAGCGCAGGGTGTTCCCTGGCTTCTTTCTTTGTAATACATATAACTCTTTATACATACAATTTTAATATAAAAACCTTTCTCAAACAATATAGTTTTATCATGTTTTCCCCTTCCAACTCCCACCAGACCCTCCCTACGTCCCAAACCTCAACCAATTTTATTCTTTCTCTCAAAAGACACAAAAACACCCTCCCTCCCCAAAAGAACACAAATGGAATCAAATGAAACAAACAAAAAGACAAAACAAATGCTGAACCAAACCAGAATGAAACAAAAAGCCCACATAGAAAACATGGAGTTAGTTCTGGGTTGACCAGAGACTTCTGGGCATGGGGCACGCCTTGGAGTGTGCTTGGTAAGTCCCAGTGACACTCCATTGGAGAAAACTGATCTCCCCTCCCCCCCGCCCCCCCCCCCCCGCAGACAACCATTGCAAATAGCCTCTTAGTGCTGGGACCTGATGTGGCTTGAACTTATGTGGGTCTTGTGTGCGCCCCTAACGTCTCTGTGAGTTTTATGTGCATCCATCCTGCTGCGCTGGGCTTACTTTCTTAGGAGAGAAAGGTATATGTAAATTGCATGAGGGAAGGAATAACTGACGTGAGATCCCGCCCTACATTTTATTAAACACCACCAAAGCGTTTTCAGGTGTTTGTAAGATTTTCATAGCATTTGATGCGATCTGTGAGATGCGTACAGTGAGTTACAGTAGAGGGGAAGACAGCAAGTCATCTCCAGGGCAGTAGTGCTAAGAGGAGAAGGAATATCCCCCCNCCCCCCCCCCCCGCAGCTCTTCTTACTCCTGTCCTCTTCAGAACAGAAGAGAAACCATTCTCAGGTGGCACCCAGCCAATATCTAACTCAGAATCAATTGCTTTGCCAACAAGGAACACAAAAGATGTTCATTGTTTGCAAACCGACTTCCCTGCAAGGGTGCCTTGTCTCCACACTTGCCGACAGCAGGTTCAGACATCCCCGCGGCTGCTCCGTGCTGCTTTTCTCCTGTGCCCTGCTTCCAAGGCTTTCTGGAAGGAAGCAAATCCACCTCCCATCCTGAGGACAGGGAGACTTTCCACTTCCCAGTGTGATCTCTTCATCGCGGCTGGAAGACAGTAGCTGATATAATTATCCTCACAAAACAAGCCAGTGGGTGGTGGCCTTTGGATTTTTTTTTTTTTTTGAAGTTTTCGTTTTTTTAAAATTTGTGTATAGTCTTTTTATCTTCACATAGTGAAGCCTGATGGATCTGGGGAATGGTGATGGGAGAACACAAAGGAGCAAGAAAGAAAAAGAACTGGGCAACTGCTTCATCTTTAACCCCGCTCTTGTTCTTTACTTCATCTTTGCCAACTGCTAGAGAGTAAACAGAAATGGAAACTGGAAATAATAGGATAAGATTATTATTAACAATTATAATTGTCCTTATGTCATTGTCCTCTTCTTCCTCCTCCTTTTCCTCCCTCAACATTTTAAGTCTTTGAAGAATCCCCTCCCACTGTCTCAGATTTATCCCTTCCCAGAGCATCAAGACAGGGACCTCTCCTCATCTTCACTTCACAGCCCTTCTCTGGGTTCTTAGGTCCTTCCTGCCCCTCGGCTCGCAGGTCCCTGATGAACCCACAACCTTCCTTCCATGTGGCCTGGCTGCACCCTTGTTATCCATCAGCATCCTGTGTCAGCTGGAATCCTAACCATTGCTGGGTCAGTGGGAAACGTGTATTCTTGGCTCTCAATGACCGTACACAGACTTCCACGTAGAGTCAGGCCGTCGCTTGGAATGTATAATAGATTTATTATTTTGAAGATTTTTATTTGTATGTTTTTCCCCACCCCTTCCACATGCCACACATGTGCAGGTGCCTACAGGCCTGAATAGGACTTCAGACATCTTCTGAAAGTAGACTTCCTGGAGGGCGTGAGCCATCCATCATGGTGCAAGGGACTGAATCCAGGTCCTCTGCAAGAGCAGCAAGCAGGTTTTTTTGTTTTTGTTTTTTTTTTGTTTTTTTTTTATTCAGTGTATTTTGATCATGCTTACCTGTCACTAATTCCTCCTAGAGCCCCCCCACCTCCACATCCACCTGATTGTATGTGCTCTTCTCTCTCTTTATTAAACATTTTATTGATCCTTTGTGAATTCACAATGTTCACTCCCCTCAATCCCACTCATCTCCCCATCCCTTCATACCCACCCTTCACCCTAGGTGCTACCCTCCCCCGAGAAAACAAAAACAAACAAACAAACAAACAAACAAACAAACAAAAAACCAAAAAATGCAATAAACCAAACCAAACAAAAGCCACATCTCGCCATGAAAGCTGCAGTATGTCCTGATGTGTCCCATAGTGCACCCTTCTGCCCAAACAGCTTGACTTGCAAACGTTCTTGGCTCTCAGCAGCCAGGGCAAGGACGTCGCCATGGGCTCAGGTGGTGGCACAGGCCACTCAAATCAGTTTGGTCCTCGGTGTCAGCACAGCTCCTGAACACCAACACGGTCTCAGGCCTTTCCCCTCTCTCTATCACATATTCACTCATGCCTATTGCGCTCTCTCTCTCTCTCTCTCTCTCTCTCTCTCTCTCTCTCTCAAACATAAATAAAAACAACAAACAACAAAACCAAAAATCCCTAAGCAAACAAAAAATAAATCCAACAATCAATCAAACAAACAAATAAAAAACCTCCAAAACTTCACAAAAACAAATAAGCCAAAGCATAATTTTGTATAAGTAAAACAATAAGTCCACAACAACAACCAGATAACACTGTTTATTTTGTGTTGGACAACTAATCACAGGCATGCAGCTTGCCCAGGGCAGAGGCTGGTAGAGCTGGCGACACTTCCTGATTTTCCCTGTTACCAGGGGCATCAATTGCAATCGCTTCTTAGTTAGAGGAGCGGCCCCGTGTCTCCCTCTCCCTCTCAGTGCTTTCAGTGTTATTGACGTCAGAGTCATCTTTCCTGCCCCGTACAGTATGGTTTTTAAATAAAATCCCACAAAATGTCTAGAGACTCATTGTGAACAAACAAGTACACAAAATTGCAAATACACAAAAGTAAGTTATATCAAGTTTAAGTTGGTTCTTCCTTATTCTCTCTCTCTCTCTCTCTCTCTCTCTCTCTTTCCCTCTCCCTCTTCCTCTCTCCTTATCTCTTTCTTTCTTTCTTTCTTTCTTTCTTTCTTTCTTTCTTTCTTTCTTTCTTTATCTCTCAAGGTCTTACTATGTAATCCTGGGTGACCTATACCTCACTGTGTAGACTAAAGTTGCACAGAGAGATCTACCAGCCTCTGTCTCCTTCCTGCTGAGATTAAAGCTGAGCCCCTAACCCTGTCACCAAAAAGGTATTTTGAGCCTGCGATCATTTTATTATGTGTGACTGCAACTGAAATATATTTAGTATGCTGAATTTTCTTGTGATGGTTTTTACGTGGAAGTCACTATTTAGGATGCTGCATTATGTCCAACTGAAATGGTATTTTCTATTTTATTGCTTTTGAACACTGAGCTGAAATGAACTATGATTATTATCTATAGAAATCTGGAATGGTTTTTAACGTAGGTTCTAGGATGCTCTTTGAAATGATAAACCCATTGTTAGGGAGGAGAAGCAGTTCTAAGAACAAATACTTTTTTCATCAAGTCAAAGGACATTCATGGTACCCCAAGCTAAATCTGTCTAGTAAGAACCACCACCCTTCACTAGAATGTGCCTTTGAAAAGACACATTAATTAGCACTTGAGAATTACTAATCTCCAGTTGATCTGAAATATTACTGTCTCGAACGTCTTGGAGAAAAGTCAGGTGTGATGGCTCACACCTTTAGTCCCTGCACCTGCCAGGTAGAGGTAGGTGGAGCTCTGTAAGCTTGAGGTTTTCCTGGTTTATGTAAATTCCAGACCAGCCAGAGCTACAGGATGAAACCCCCATCTCAAAAAGAAACAAACAAACAAAAAAATGAAAATAAAGTGAAACTTGTAAGTACTTTGAGTCCTGATTCCATTTAGTAGTATAATGAGTCAATTTAGCTAAATGTGGATGCTTTGAGGTCGTAAAAATGTTATCAAATTGCTACAGCAATTTCTGCTGATGAACAAAGTCTGCCTAGGTTCTATTTTCCCATATCAGATATGTGCTCATGTAACTGTACTTTTTGGCTACTTTATTGGGTTCTTATGCTTACCAACCTTCTGCACCCCAATCCCTTCTAACCCAACACTAGGTATGAGAGAAAAAAATAAAGGAAAAGGGGGCATAGATCTCTTTAGACTACTTCCTGCTGACTAGTGGCATTGAGTTCCTTGGGGCGAGTCCTGTCTTTGTTGTCAAAATATCTCCAACCAGCAATCCATCTGTCCAGCAATCCATCTGTCCAGCAAACCAGCAATTTAGCGAAATCAGCACAATAGCAAACATAATAGCAGGCACTAGGGTAGCAGCTCAGGGAGTGTCAGCCACGGCAGCCTCTCAGGACTCTGGCCTCCCTAGACTCACTAGAGTACCACACTTAAATAGCTTCAGCTGGGAGAATCACGCTCCTACCAGAGCATGAGACAAACCATTGTCAGCTGCTGTGAACAATCTGAAGCAGCTCCATATCCCATACCTGGGATTAAAGCAAAAACATATTCACATAACTTTTTCTTTTTAAGGAAACCAAAATTCTTTCTACATGTTCATCTAATTTCCTTTGATGTACAGGTTTGGTCTTTTGCTATGTATTGCAATGCTAAATACTGGCCCCCAAGGTGTGGTTGCTCCCAAGGAAGAGAGAGAGGAGAGAGGAGAGAGAGAGAGAGAGAGAGAGAGAGAGAGAGAGAGAGAGAGAGAGAGAGAGAGAGAGACTCTGTACTTAGACCCAATTGTGACATACCCCCCTCCCCCAAGTTATCCCTGAATGGTGAACAAGATGCCTATAGTTTATGGCTGGACAGAATTGAGCTAGACAGGGCTTGGTGTCTGAGAGGACCCTGCGCTCAGAGGGGAGGGATTATACGTGTTGGTAGTTTCTATCTCATTCCACCCCAGGTCTAGACCAGGCACCAATGAGTGAGTAGTTCTTATACTGCTTTTTAATCTCTTGTCTAATCATGTTCTCTTTCACTCCACATTCTCTGACCTTTTACAACTATGGAGTCACCATACCTTTTCTTTTATGTACTGACATCAGCTGTTCACATGATAAACTCATGTAATCTCTCTCTCTCTCTCTCTCTCTCTCTCTCTCTCTCTCTCTCTCTTTATTTTTAAAAGTTTCACTTATTATTTTATGTATATGAGTACACTGTCACTATCTTCAGACACACCTCTCTATCTGCAGGTTAAAATATATTACTTAACATGGCTCACAAAATTCCTTTGGAACACATATGAAGGCCTTATGCCTTGCCAGCTCATCTGGAATTGTGCTGTCTGGTAGGATGGTCATTAACTAACTGTGACCTCTTCTCTATAATTTTTTATGTGTACATATTTGTGTGTTATTTCTTATGTGTGTGTACATGTAGGTGCATGTGCATGATTATCTCCAGAGAGGGCAGAAGTCAGCACTGAATTGAGTATTGTTCCTGATCACTCTCCTTATTTTTTAAGACAGGGTCTCTTAATGAATCCAGAGCTTGTGAATATGGCTACATTAGGTAGCTGGAAGGTCATAGGGATCCTCCTGTCTCTGTCTTCCCAGTGCGGTGATTACAGACATGTACTACTACACCTAGCTCTCCAAACACAAGTCTACATGCTTAGGTTGCAAGGGCTTTTACTGTCTCCCTAGTTGTCCAAAGGATTTTAAAGAAAGTAAGTTAGACTATAATAAACACCATTTCTCATTCACACTTGTTCCATTTCAAGTAATCACATAGGATTATGTAGTAGCTTTGAAGAGGAAAACATGAACATCCACACTTCATCCTCATTCCGTAAAACATTCTACTGAAAAACAAGACAAATCAAATCCAAACAAAACAAAACCTCACACAGCCAATGGGGTCAGTAATTGCCTAGCTAAATGTGCTTCCCTTTCACCCATAGTGCTTATTGCTTACTTCCTGTTTTTCCCTTTTTGACAGAGAACAATAATTTGTTAGTCCATACTGATTTTTGTGTCTACTTCATCCATTAATTTTAGTAATTATCTACTATATATCTTTAAAATTGAATAGCAAACTTGAAAATCAAAGTAAATACCTAAAAGTATTCTAACTTGAAGTAAAAATGTACTTAACTTTGTTTTGGAACTATCTCTCCATGTTTGATATTTTAGTTGGGTATAAAATGTGCAACAGTGATTTTGATAGTGCCAATTCTGTAGAGTTCAGTTCAGTTTGTGGTAAGCAAACTCACTTCAAGTAGGAATGTTAAATTAATATCTCTCTTAATGACTACATTAGCCATATCTCTAGTTCAGTAGATAGACTAATTATTTATTTTTGTCTTTAATAGCAATTAGGCAATCGGGGCCAGAAAGCATGAAAATTAGTTATCTTTATTAACTATCAATTGGTTTTTACAATTAATGAATCACAATAACAATATATAGGGTGATATTGTATAACAATTTCCTCAGAGATTGAAACATTCCACCCTACAGGGAAACTCCCTAGTCAGGAAGGCACACAACTCAAAAGAACTTCAGGAAGTCTCTGCAACTGAGCAGATTCACTAGGCCCCTCCCTGCCAGAGTAAACAATAAAAGCTGACCCTCCCAGGCAAGAAAGAGGAGCTGCAAAGAAGACAGGCCAGACCAGCTGCCTTGAAGAGGTTTAAACCAACTGAGTTACTGTAAAAGGACATTCTGCAACCTGCTGAGCTGCTTGCAGGCTGTGCAGTGTGCTCCAGGCTCCCAGCTTTGTGAGCTGTCATCCATGCTGGGATGAGCTTTGGTGATACAGCTGCCTTTGAGTGATTTCTCCTCCTGTAAGTAACCCCTCACTCACACTCCTTCGAGTAACCCCAATAAGCCTCATTAGTTCACCAAGTTGTTCTTTGGTGGTACCTGTACTTTGGTTGGTTGTGGATTCCCTATCTTGGGTGAGTAGATGTGTCTTGCATCTTCTCAGGAAATGTTTTGTCACACAACCATGTCTTACTATTGTTTTTTATTTTTAATGGTTAATTGACGGTTTGTGGGACATCTAAAATGTCACTTCACAAGATGCTTTCAGCTTTCACTTATTTGTGAAAGTTTTATGTGGTTTTCAGAGACGTGGAGTTTGAGTACTTCGTGGGCAGGAAGTGTGAGTCTGTTTTTTTATGCTCTACGTTCCGTTTCCACTGTTTTCTTCTGCTTTGATAGTTCAATATATTCACAGTTGGGTGATAATATGTGCTGGGGGTGGGAAGATAGCTTAGAGGTTATCTTAGTTAGGGTTTTACTGCTGGGATAAAACACCATGACAAAAAAAACCAAACAAATTGGGGAAGAAGAGATTCGTTTGGCTTACACTTCTAGATCGTAGTCCATCGTTGGAGGGAATCAGGACAGAACTCAACAGGGCAAGAACCTGGAGGCAGGTCATGGAAGGTTGCGACTTACTGGCTTGCTTCCGATGGCTTGCTCGGCCTGCTTTCTTACATAACCCAGGACTACCAGCCCAGGGATGGCGCCATCACCACCCTTCTCTTTGATCACTCATGGAGAAAATGTCTTACAGCTGGATCTCATGGAGGTATTTTCTCAACCGAGGCTCCTTCTTCTCTGATGGCCCTAGCTTGTGTCAAGGTGACACACAAAACCAGCTAGCACATTGAGTAAAGGCACTGGCTTCCAGCCAGAGGGACTGAATTCAGTTTCAGAGACCCATGAGGTGGAAGGGTAGAACCACTTCCTGGAAGTTGCCCTGTGATTTCCACACATGTGCATACCCATCCACTCAATTAATTAATTAGTTAATTAATTGATGGGAAAGATAAATTATTTAGATTCTGAAATATCAATGTCTAGCATTTTGATAATGATAATGACTTTAAAGTTTTATGACTAAGTTACATGTGTGTGTAGGTGTGTGGGTCATGCGACAGGTAAGTATGGGAGATCTTTGGGGAAGGGAAGGTAGGAGAAGGGATGTAGCTAAGTAGCAGAGTGTTTGCTTAGCATGTACAGGGTTCTGATTTACATTGCCAGCATTGAAAATGGAGAGGGAAAGTGGGAGCAGGGGAAAGATAAAGCAACTCCCACCAGAAAGCTTTTTATCTACAAAAAGCACCTTGAGGAAAATTAGTTTAAGCTAGAATTTATTATTCTGATTAATAGGTGCTTGTACAATATTGAGACAATTATGGGCTATCTCTTTTCTTCCATTGAAAAGGTGTAATTTCCCAGAAACAGTTATCTAGAGGAACCATAAAGTTCATACACATGGCTGTAGGGTGCATTTCCCAGTCAGTATATAAAGATTTGACTTACAAAGTAGCTAACTCCTCACCAACTTGGGCCAAGTCTGTGAAAATGAGTGAAATAGACCACATTATAGTTTCCTTCTTATTGCAGAAGATGTAAGAAAAACAGACACCATGGCTGCCTCAGGACTGCCTGACAATTCAGGGCAGAATAGCAAATGAACCCCATCTTCGGAAGGTTCAAAAACCTTGGGATTTGAACTCTCTGGAAAGCAGACTGAGCTCCTCAGAAGGAGCCACTGACACTGGGCCTTTTTAGATGATGGCTCTGACTTAGGGAGGATAAGTCTGGAACTGAGTCAGCTCCTGGGACTCCTAGCTGGAAGAGCTAACAAGGCCAGAAAGGAGCTGGCTTCCAAAATTCTTCAAGGTCTCACCAAACATAATGAAACTAACATAGTAGCCAATCAGAATTGTACCAGTGTCACTGTTCGGCCCCTACCCATCATATTAGAGGTTACCTAATTCTCCCAGCCTTGCATAAAAGGGCCTGGGAGCCTCTCAAGTCGTCGCCATTTTGATGAATGGTTGACCCTGGCCAGCATGCTGGTCTTTTCTGCAGAGTAAACACTCTTTGCCTTTGCCTACTATTTGAGTCTGGGGTTTTGCTTTAGCAATTCTTAGATCCTAACACTTCATGACTTGCTTGCACAGTGTATACAGTGTGGTTGCATATATGGAGAAAGGAGGCAAATGCACTCCTCCTCATGGAGGTGTAAGGATGCTGCTGATATGGGTCTACCGTATAGAAGAGAGGACACTGCATAACCCCTGTTCTAGCTCCTGTTTAAACGGATCCAGGCTGTTGCTGGAGTTCATTACAAAACTCTTCCCTACTTAAAGGGAGCAATATTCATTCATACCCTTGGAATGAAGGGTAAATTAATATTGGATAAACACTACAATTGACTTATAATCAAACAGAGAAAGAAAATCAAAGCCAAGGTGCCTTGATTCCATGGACTGGGGATAAACATTAACACGAAACAATTCTATTTTCAAACCAACCTAATGGGAAACCGATTCTATTGGATTCAGTTGGCCTGTCTTCAAATACTAGTGTCCTGTGGTTAACCTTTCATAATATCAGTCCAGGGCTATGTCAAGTCAAGTGGAAAGCATTATCCCCCTGTATATAAAAAGGTTTGTTATTGGAGGACATAGTAATCAAGTATCCAATGGAAAGGTAGCATGGATTAATGTTTCATCCACAGATCAACTGCCTAGTACAGATGGGGGCTCAGCTGCCCAACCACAGTCATCTCCGCCATGGGAGTGCATGATTAAATATGCAAATTGCCGCGGGGACATCCACTAGGTCTGATGTTACAGGTTCTGTCTGAGGACATGGTGGAAGTGCCCTAGGAGAGTGGGATCCTCACCATGGAGAAACTGAGGCATTGCACCCCTTATTTCCTCTTGCCTTCTCTTGTCTAAGAACACATTCAAGTTCCTATGACTTTCAAATGTTTTTCCCCCTTAGAATCTCCATCTCTACTCACAATTCTCCAACTCTCCTGGCCCTTTGCCCAGCTTTTCACTAGCTCTTAACCTAGCAAATTGTAAAGTGCTCATTCAAAACTCCCAGATCACCTAAACTTCTCCATGTGGACACGATTCTGTCACGAGCGGCATTGACATCACAAGGCCGCAGTGAGAGCTCACAAATCTGAAAAGAACTGTATGAGGTGACCAGAAGGCTGTGTCTCAGTCATGTGTCTCAGCGGTACACATAGATATGAATTTTGTGACTTTGGCTTTCATCCTCCAAATATTTTATTTGCACCAATGTGAGTTTCCCCAAATCCCAAAAAACCCCAAACTTCAAAGCATTTATTTCCCAGAGCAATCCTGGGGAAAGGAAGTGAGGTACAGCAGTACCTATACCTGCTAATTCTAAAGTCTGCTTCATGTCTCTTGCCTTCTTTCTCTCCAGACAGCTGCTGTTATCTCCTCTCCTTTCCTGATAGTGCGGATCCTAACTTTCTGTGAGAACTAGACAGTGCTTATGGGATACTAGGACCTGAGGTAGTTAGATATTTAGAGAGAAATTTTTGGAGATGTGGCCAGGAAGTAAGTGGTTTCACACACACACACACACACACACACACACACACACACAACCTCAGCCCTCTCTGGTGTTCAAGTTTTAGAACCCCCATTGGGCACCCCTAAGGACTCTCCACCTGATAGAGTCTGTGTTATGAGCTAAATGTTTACACAAATTTTATGTGTTGGTGCCCAAGTTCAGCAACATGCCAGTATGTAACAGAAGATGAGGTCCTTGAGGAGCTTTGCCCTCATCCCTAGGATTCAAACCCTCCTTAAGAGGCTCAGGGGAGCTGGTTCAGCCCTTCTGTACATGAAGGCATTTGGCAATTTTAGTCCACTTTGTGAGAGTCCAGTTGGCTAAGGGAAGGAAGACCGATGTTGTGAGGGATGGAGTTGTTGGTAGCATCAGCCTGGGTCCTTGATCCATGAGAATAAAAGTGGATTTGTAAGTGTTTTCTCACCAGTCAAAATGAGACCTTTCTCAGTTATAGTAGCCATTTCCAAGAAATGTTCTTGGTACTGGGGAAAATACTTCTGTGTTATCTGTCTAAGGATGGTCATGATTATATATATATATATATCACCAATGCATCTAATGAAATGAACATACAACTCAGAGAGCATCAGCCCATTTCCCATAGGAACTGATATTTTAGTTCCTCCTTAATCTGTAATCTAGCAAAATTGGCAAGTTCTCTCCCTGTTTGTTCTTTATTAGAAGTTATCTTTGTAGTTTTCAGGGATGTTTTAGACATTTAAGATCACTAGGATATAATTTACCTAAAGCTGCTTTTTCTGTGGCTTAGGGTGTGAAGCATTAGAGTGGTATAGACTCCTAGGCATGCCTTTTACTAGAAGTAGAATCCTTGGCTCTACCATTGGACTTTGGTTATCTCTGTGAATGCTTTACCAGAAAGAAGAGGCTGTGCCAGTTTCGGGCTCAGGCCTGAAGAACACTGATATCTCCCTCCACCTGGCTGGTGGGTTTTCTAAGGATCCCCCAGAGCCCCCCCCCCCCCCGGGAGCATGCCCTGCTCTGTATCTCTTTCTTGCCTTCAAGGAGGACTTGGGGGTTTGATGGACAGCACTCCAGTGATCCAGTTTCTTCCTATACCAAAAGAATTTCCAGGTGTAATAAGGGTTCACAGGAAGTTGTCTTTGCATGAACCAAATGAAGACTGGTCAGACTAGCTAAGACTTAATCAGATGATTCTCTTAAAAAATTCTTTCCAACAAATGGTGCAAGGACAATCCACAGCCACAGAATGAAGTTGGATCCCCTTCCTCATACCACACACACACAAAACTTAACTCACAATGGACTTTTAGATTGAGATATGTTAGAGATATAAAAGCCTGGTAAATGTAAGGGTGAATATTTATGAAAGTGACATGACATCGGTTTATTAGCTATAATATTAAAAATACAAGTGTTAATAAAACCAAAAGAGATTTGTGTAATTTGTGGAAATTATAAACTTCTTCACTCTAAAGACAGGACTGGGCAAGTGAAAAGCCAGCCACATAACTGATACTATCTACAAATCATATCTATATTGATCACAGCAAGGTATGTGTTTATAAAATAAAGGAAGATACTGGCATTCAATAGCAAATATATAAACAATTCATTGAGAGGAAGAAAAAATAAGCCAAGCATTCCACTCAAGAAGACACATAAACAACCAATAAACACAGCAAAAATACCTAATGACAGTTAACACAATGATCAAAATCATAAAGATGTACTATGATTAATACACATAAAGATGTACTATAAGTGAAAAGACACAGAAAATATTGTAGGCTGAAAACCGAATAGGAATGAGACTTTACTTGCATTGCTCATGGTAAAGTACAGCTTCTTTTGAAAGACAGATGAGCAGATCCTCAAACTATTTAGCATAGACCCGCCATTGGACCCAGCAGCTGCAACCTGAGGTAAAAACTAAATGGATTGCACAAGTTATGTTGCTCGTGGGAAAATGCAGATGCCTTATTCACAATGTCTTCGAGTGAGAAGCTACCTGAAGGATCATTAGTTGATGAATAGATGGTAAACTGTGATGCATACATGAAAGCAATGTTACTCTTCAATAACAAAAATAATGCATGACATAGCAGAGACGGGCCTTGGAAAATATTATTCTAAGTCACAAAAGAGCATGTGTTGATTGATTCCATCCATTTGGCACGCCAAGAAAAACCTAGAGATGAAAACAGAATAGGAGCTTAGGGCTCAGGGTGAGTGACGGCTAAAAGGTACAAGTCTCTTATGGAGGATGACAGATGGGCGACTACCCCTGTAGTCTAAACTGAAAGCAAGTCTGTGACAATAAGAGCCAACAATATCATATCGCACACCTTCAATGAGTGCACTATATGATATATGAATCATATCTTAATAGAGGTGTGTTTATGTGAAGCTGGGATATGACACAGCTCTTGTTTGGGGTGATTTGTCAGGCACCAGCTAGAACTAATCTACTTCAGCTTCCATTTCTCAGGAGATTGCATTTTGAATACAATTGCTATGATTTGAAAAAACCCACGTACACTATAGACGTCTACCTGCTTGGGACCAATGGACAATCTGGTCTTCCAACCATGGGCAGGCGCCATTTTGGTTATGTGATTCAGCCACTGTGGACTGCTGCTACCTAAGAACCCAGAGTTCCCTTCCTCTGGAGAAAGAACAGGAAGCTGTGCTTGCCCAACCTACAGGGCTGTGATGGTGATAAACTTGAGAGACTCTTTTATGTGCTCTCTTGGGGAAGAGGTGTTTACAGGGGGAAGCCATGCTTTGGTTTTTCTTCATTTTGTTTGTAGAATCCTGCTGCAGAGATATATATATATTGACAGGTGACAGATATATTTACATCAAAGAGTGTCTTCGATTCAAACCCAAGCACTTCCTTCAGTGGAGAAGAAACATCCAGTTGCTTGCTATGTTAGAAAGAGAGGCAACGTGAGTTATAGGGCTACAGCATGTTGATGAATACATTCACACCATTAAGAAGGTGTAGATGGACATTTGTGTTTATCATGAAACAAATGCCATATTGTAGATGTATTTAACTCGAATTAATATGACTTAAAATACTCATGATTCTAGTGTTACCAACACGGGGAAATGGCACTAATGAATAAAATTCTTATGTCTTTATAATACAGTTGCTTCTCATTTTTTATACTAAAAGTACTGTGTCATCATAATTTTGGCTCCCGTGTCTACATATATAAAGGGTGATTTGTTCATGGAGAGATGACTGTGATCTAATTCTGGATAAGAAAGGGTCTCCTCACTGGAAGAAAGTTGCTAATTCCAGTAAAACAAATTTGGAAACATCCTTGAGTAAAAAGTACATGAGATTTATATCTGCTTTGTTTTGCTAAAATTAGAATCAACACTTTGGGAGCTCCAGCCTCATCAGGAAATCTTCACATTCGTCACCCTTCTGGCACTACATGGGGATTAATCTCTCCTTTCATCAGCCCCCCTCACTGTTGCACAATCATATAAAGTCCCCCACAAAGCCCAATTAATAGCACTGCTTTCTTCAAACCCCATGAATATACAATTAATAACCAGAGATCGTGGGAGAACAAAAGGAACAACTTCAGAATTTCTAAATCATTTTGACAGACAGCTGTATTCCATGGGATAGTTCAAGGAGTCGCCATCTCCCTGTTATATATTTATTAAAGACAAATTGGATTGAGCATTTAGTGGCAAGACAAAGAAGCCGTGTTATAATTAACTCTCATGAATGCATTTGGGATTTAAAAAATTCATTTCCAATGCTTGATAATCTCATCATTTAACTTGTATTAAAGTCACTCTATTGCAAAGTCCTCTTTGACCATACTGTACTGTATAATTATTGGATGTTGTCTTGATTTATATTGAGATGTTCTTTCTTCTTTGACCAAACCCCCCACATAGCTATGACATGGTTGTTGTGGCTTCTGTAGAATCCCTGACATATATAACAGGACCTGACCAAGTAGAAGCCCACTGACTGCTTCCTGAGTAAACAAAAGTGAGTTTCTCCCTTCATTAACAATAACGCTATATATCAAAAGTAATAAACACCCAACTGATCTTGTTAGTGGTAAGCTAATCTAGCTGAAAATACTTAAGGTAAGATCTAACTGGGAAGTTAGCTTGTCTAGTAGGGAGAACGGCTTCGGGTGGCCTCTCAAAATCAAGTTCACAAATGAGGTTAGCACTGTCTTCTGTTGAAGTCATGTAGTCCACAGAGCCCAGTGGATTTCAAGCCCAACATTCTCCATTCTCTATGCAGAAGACTGAAATATGGGCCTCTGCACTCAGAGCCAGTTGGCAGGGTACTCCAGGCAACCATAGGTGAGGAAATGTCTTTCTTGTTTATCTGCAACACTAAACTCTTTTTTTTTTTTTTTTTTTTTTGATTTTTTGTGTCTAGTTTCACCATTACTGCCATTCCATTCCTCTTGAATGTGGGAATCGGGGTAAGAGATACCAACCAGATGCATGCACACACTTTATGTGAGAAAACATGGCTTACTTC
>NC_034605.1:50776392-50789670 GCF_900095145.1 Mus pahari | reverse complement strand
CTGTGTTCCATCCAATAGCTGACTGAGAGCATCCACTTCTGTGTTTGCCAGGCACTGGCATAGCCTCACAAGAGGCCGCTATATCAAGGTCCCTTCAGCAGAATCTTGCTGGCATGTGCATTAGTATCTGGGTTTGGTGACTGATGATGGGATGGATCCCCAGAGCTAAGATGAAAGGATGGACTATCCAAAGGCTCTACCTCTTAAAGAGTTCACAACCTTCCAAAATAGCATCACCAACTCTAGACCAAGGGGACCCATGGGAAGCATTTCACCTTCAAATCACAGCTTCTTCTGTATTCAATTCGCTCAATCAGACAAAAAGCCTGAGCTCAGATTTTCTGAGCACTGTATGCATTCTCAGACCAATTTCAGAGCAAATAAGTGATCTTTGTCAGACACTTATGAGAGGGATGTAAGCCTGTGTTACTGGTATAAATGTAAGGCATTTGCCATGGTAGAGAGTTTTGTGAGGTTCCAAATGTGAAGTAAAATTCAGAATTACAACTATGATCTTTTGTTATCTGTTATAAGATATTCAATTAGTATAGTATTCTGAAAATTTTAATTAGTAATTTTGTGACATTTATGACCATGTTTAATTAGTTTGTTTTGTTGGTGGAATACATAAAGCACAGTATATACATATAATGATCTACCATTTTAGCCTATCACTACCTACTCAGAGCATTAGAATAAACTATCAGGGACACAATGTACTTTTCAGAATGGAAGGCTGGAGTGATGGATCTTTCTACCCTCACCTGTGCTAACAGGGTGTGAAGTCTGTGCCAAATCATTTTGATTGAACTGTAGGTCTGAAAAGGCACCAGTTCTGACTCGCTTCTGCTCTGATACCAGCTCTAGTGAGCACAGGAGCATGGCTGACCTCATCAGGAAATCATGTGTAGGAGGATGTCTTGGAAGCTTGCAGCTCAAGGTCAAAAGAGTAAAACTGTCCAAATAATTCTCAGGGCTAAACACCGAGTGCCGAGCCATCTCTTCTTTCAGCTCCCTAGCTAGAGTTCACTGCGGACCTGAGTGTGAATGGGGACAGGGCTTTTCTCTCTTGTGCATTTATGCCTCCATGTGTCCTCTTTAGAGTCGATTCAGACTTAGAATTTCTCGGTTTTCCCGCCACTGGAATGGTTAAGGATATGGGGCAATCCAACTCTGCTCTGCCCTGCGTTTGCTGAACAGTAAGAGCAGTAAAAATAAATTCAGTCCTGTTCTTCTTTAAGGAACTTACACACAAACACACATGTACTCAGAGTGGGGCTCTGGCAGGGACAGAGAGAGGTGTGAGGTGTGCCTTTGCCTCTTAGGGCATTTCCAAGGATAGTCCAATGATTATAATAATCATTGTAAGCACAGATTATGATGATAGGTTACAGTATCTAAAATGGAGAGTGTGTTGATTTTTTTTTTTTTTCGGAATAGCAAATTATTCTGCAATATCACCTTACTGTGGAACAGCAGAGATGTTCCCTGCCTCTGGCAATTTGACCCATTGATTTGGCAAAAGTGAGAATTACTCTACCTATGACCCTCTCAGTGTGATATCTGGGGACAAATTTGTGTATGTGTGGTGCTAAAAGTGAACCTTGTAAGTTTCCTTTTGTGATTGTGGCTGTTTCTTACACTCTGATTACAACAAGTAAACAATTGTGTTTCCTTAAGAGCAAGGTTGTCTGAATGGTTAGGCTGTGATTGGCACTGGGCTAAGAGGGTAGTGTGTGTGTGTGGGGGGGGTGCTTTTCTAGAGAATGTACAAACACAGTTAAAATTGTTCTTACATGACTCCTAGTGTTTAGAAAACTAAAGGGAGACCCAGGTAAGTCTAAATAATCTTTTCTACAATTGTACATATATGACTATGTCTTGGCTGTGATATGAAAAAGAAACCACAGAACTGGTAAACGACTGGACTTGGAATAGCAATAAAAATCTTACAATAAATGCAGATATCTTTATTACTTAAAGAAAAGAAGCTTTTTAAAAGAGGAAAATAGAGCTCATGTACTTTAGTTACAGTAGGAAGTGCTTCTAAAGTTCTATTTGTCATCATTATGCATATCTCTGTGTGAGGTTGTGCACCATGTGTGTGCAGTTGCTCAGGAGTTCCAGCAGAGGGCATTGTGAGCCTTCTGATGTGAGTGCTGGGTGCCAAACTCAGGTAGTCTGGCACAGCAGCAAACACTTCTGTAGAGACATCTCTCCAGCTCCAGAAAATGCTTCCAAACAAAAACTGATACATGATACCTCTTTCTGGGATACAAACGTCATGTTCTTTTCCCCTCTCAGTTCAGCTTCCAAAGCAGACCTTGGATAAACTTTCTCTCATTTGCTGATATCTTAGCATCCCTGAAGAGGGTACCATCTGACCTCACAATGACAATGTAGCTGCCATCACAACCAGTCTTGTCACTAAACCACATCTACTCCTGCCTTAGGTGAGTAACGACCAAACTAGGTAAACTGTATATCTTGTAGGGAGGGAGAAATGGAGGCAGGTTTTGCTGAGGGGCTGTCAGGTAGAAACCTTCTTCAAGAACGTATTTCAACAGGGTGAGGGTGAGACAGAAAAATCCTCTGTGGTTTTGGTTTTTGTTTTTTTGTTTTTTTCAAAATAATCAGGATGCCTATAAAAGTAATGTTCTCTCTAGTTACTATCTGAGAATTGTAAAAGGCCTTTCTAGAGCTTCCCATCATCCCAGGACGCAGTCACACAATGGTTTTCATCATCCCATACATAAGACTTTTCTCAGTGCCTGGGAGACAGCACTTGGAGACAACATAGAAGAACCAGCTTGGAACTATTCTGTTTAATCAAGAACAAAGTCAATGTCAGAGACTCGGTGTTCTAGATCAACAGTTTCCGGGATTGATACATCTTAATCAAGTAATTAGGTGACTTTTTCAGTAGTGTTTGCCACACCGGAGAGAGGAACAGATTTGCCGCTTTGCTCCGATGCCTGCTAGCAGCAGTGTTCGTCGTTAACAGAGACATTTACACGGAGCCACCAGTTGGCAGGGGCTAACACTTTATTGCTTGCTATTCCCACATGCTGAGGATTGTGGGAAGGCTGCCAAGCTTTCTGTCTCATGTAGCTCTTCAGCATAGTAACAACAGAATGCCTTTTCAAAAAGAAGAAAAGCCAGCAAAGAAGACAATGGAACTAAGTGTCTATTTAAAAAAAATTATTATTAAAAAATAGAATGAGGGATTTTGGTAACAATTCTTTCTGGTTTCTTCCTCTCTTCTCTCTTTTACTCTTCTTTTTTGCTTGTTTGCTTTTGTTTTACTTCGAGAAAGGGTCTTATGCTGTAGTGCATGATGTCCTGGAACTATATAGCTTATACTGGCCTTGAACTCACAGATATCCTCGTGCCTGAGTCTCAACAGTTAGGATTATAGTATGAGCTTCTCTCTTTGTTCTTTTATTTTAAATGCATTCTAGTTTTGGAGATGCAGTTTTCAAAAGCTAAAGTCCTTTCAGATCATCTTGGGAGCCCCATAAGATGCAAATTCAAGCTCTGAAGATTCAAAGCAGCTGAACACAGTTCAGGGGGGGTACTGGTGCTATGGTTAAATCAAGAACTGAACGCAGAAGTCAGTTCTGGCTCTTAGATTGGTAGTATCAAGACAGAGCCCCTAGATCAGAGATTCTCAATCTATGGGTCTTGACCCCCAAAAGACCGTCAGAAAGCACAGATATTTACATTATGATTCATAACAACAGCAAAATTACAGTTGTGAAGTAGCCACAAATTTAATTTTATGGTTAGGGGGTCACGACAACATGAGGAACTGTATTAAAGGGTCACAGAATTAGGAAGGCTGAGAACTGCCATCTATATCAGTTAGGAAAAGGAAACAATGATACTGGAGATATGGGCAAAATAGGCCTCAAATTTTACAAGTCTGGATCAAAATCAAAATTTGGATTTTCTGTTTAAAAAGTTGGAAAGAATACCACTAAATTGTTCTGCTTTGAAGCCATTTTCTTTGTACCATAGATCATCTTTCTTAACACACTGAAGTACTTTTGTTGGTGTGAAAGATTATTTTATGTGAAGAAAAACTTTACTTACTCAACCTTGTCGCCTTCAAAATTATCTAATGCCATTTTTAAATGGAAATATAGGAGTATTTAATTTTCATGTGGAGTCAGCAAAATAACATATTCCATAGCTTATTTATGTGCATGTGTTTAATTCTTGGTTTAGGAATAGAAACACTGCACATAATTATTTCTTGCTTTTTTTTCATCCATACTTTTTACCCTAGTTGTCTACTATTGGTTTATTGAAGGTAAGAAACAATTTCAAAGCCAGGTGTGGTGATTTCATGCTCACTCAGGGCATGGAGGCAGGGGCATTTTGATAAGTTGGTAGCCAGTCTGAGATCCATATTGGGTTCCGGACACCCTGAAGAATCAGTCAAAAGATTTTAAGAAGGAAACCAAGAAAGAAGGAATGGATATATAGTCCCATCTTTCTGTTTCCTTCTGAGAGAATATGTGGTGTTTGAACGAGTAGGTCTCTCATTCTTGTGCCTGCTCTTGGTTTTTTTCCTTCTGTTGGGTTCCCTTGTCCATCCTTGATGTGCATGATGGGTTTTGCTTTTATCATATTTTATTTTGTCTTGTTTGTCTAGAAGCTTGTTCTTATCTAACGAGAGACAGAAAGGAAATGGATCTAAGTAGAAGGGGAGCTAGGGAATAATTAATTGGGAGGAGTAGAGTGAGGGGAAACGGTAATGAGGATCGATTGCATGAGAAAGGCTCTATTTTCAATGCAAGAAAATAAAATAAAATAAATTCTTAAAGAAAAAGTCATAGTTGGTAGTTGGAGTAGTTAAGATGAGGCCGAGTTTCGATACTTCTTTAAAACATTTACCCTAATGTTAGTTAGAAGGCAATGAAGGACTTCTCCAGAGGATCCAGGCTGAACAAGAATCTTTTTGATTATAACGTCACAGACAAGTTGTTTTCTGTTGTGAGTGTGTGTACATACATTTTTCTGCTTGTCTGTTGCAGGAAAATATTTTTTTTCATTTTTTTGGAAATATGTTTTTAAGGATTTATTAATTTGCACGTGCTTGAGGCCACTGAGAGTATTTGTGCACTACATGTGTGCAGGAGCCCCTGGAGGCCAAGAAAGGGCAATAACCTGAGAGGAGACAAGGGGATACAAATAGGAAAGGGAGAAGTCAAAGCATCCTTATTTGATGCTGTACACAAGTGAGTCCACCAGACATCTCCTAAAGGACACACAATGAATAGAAATCGCTAGCCTTCCAAATATAAACAACAAACATACTGAGAAAGCAATCAGCCGGACAAGCCCACGCACAGTAGCCTTAGAGGGATGTCTCGGAGTTAAACTAAGCAAAGAAGTGAAAGATTCCTACAACGAAAACCCGAAGATGCTGAAGAAGCTATGAGAAGATGGAAAGGCCTCCCGTGCTCATTGATGAATACCATTAATAATGGCCGTCCTATCTAAAGCAAACTACAGGTTCAGTGCAGTTCCCCCACCAAAATGCCAATGTAATTCTTCACGGAAATTGATAAGACAATCTTAAAATTCGTGAAGAAGCAAAAGAGATCCCGGATAGGCAAAATAATCCCGAACAATGAAAACATGGTTGGAGCTGTCACTTTTCCTGTGTTCATCTAATGCTCCCAAGCCACAGTAGTGAGAAGGGTATGGTGGGGGCTGAGAACCAGACACTTGTTCTGAGACCTAGAGTTGAGAGAACCATACAAGCCCACGCTTCAACAAATGCCAGCAGACAAAACCAAAATCTCAGCTCACAGCAGAGGGAATACACATGGTTAGAAATATTTCTTATGATGTGTTTACTAAACTTGGCAATTAGGAAAATTAAATTAAATTAAATTGAAATTGAAACTACTTTCAACTTGCCCCAATCAGAACAGTTACAGTTATGAAAACAAAAGACAACCACTGCTGGCCATGATATGGCAAATGGGAACCCTTCATGGCTGTTGGTAGGAGTGCAAACTGGTATAGCTACTATAGACATCAGTGTAGTGGTTCATTCAGAAACCAGAAATAGATCCACCACACAGCCCGACTCCACCATGCCCTCCTGGGCATTTATTCTAAGGATTGTTTCTTCCGGCAGAAACACAAGCTCATCCACATGCCTAGCTGTTCCAGTTTCAACACTAAGACATGAAGACAGTCTAAATGTCTGTCAATAAAGGAACGGATAATAAAAACATGGCACCTATATACAGTGGCATTTTATTTTGCCATAAATTATATAATTTTAAAGTAAATGGATGGATCTGGAAAATATTGTACTAAGTGAGCTATCGTATACCCAGAGAGACAAATGTCACACATTCTTACTCACGTGTGGATCTTAGCATTGAATCTTTAAATTTGCTTGATGAATTTGGAGTACCTATAGAGTCCATGAAACTAGAGAGGGAAAATTGGTATGAAAAGGGAGAGAGATCCTTGGAAAGGAGCGATATACAGGTTAAAGGAGAGAGGTGGTCTGTATGAATATACTTACATTGTCTCCCTTCTAGAAGAAGGTGGAAAACATTCTTGAGTGCTGACCTTTAACTGAGGAGCTATGGGCTGAGGATGGCTTTTGGGGGAGGCAGGGTTGGTTGTGTTTAATAATGTGATTCTTGGTAGGTCACTGGGTGACCTCACACCCAGAAATATATGGAAAGCACAAATTGGAACTAATAGGATCTATGGACTAATGATGGCATCTGGGGAAGAGATGGGAGAGAGAGTCTGTCTTCTTTGATGGTGTGGCTCTTGAGCCATTCGATGAACCCACACCAGGGAGTATATGGAAAGCATGAATTTGAGCCAATGGATTATTTTTTTTTTAAAGAAATGAAATTTGGCAGGGAATCTTAGAGTGGTTCTGGGAGGAGTTAAGGGGAAGAGTTGGGGATGGATATGATAAAAATACATTGTATGGAATTCTCAAATAATCAATAAAAATACTTATTTTAAAAATTCAAGCATGGTGGCACAAAGCCGTAGTCCCAACATGTGGGAAGCTGAGGTAAAAGAACTGAATCAAGTTCCGTGTTATCTTGGACTATATGATGAGTTCAAGGCCAGCCAGGGGTACATATTAGTAAGGTGCTATCTCAAGGAAAAAAAAAAAACTCCAAATAAAATAGATAGTTGGGAGTTTGTGTGAAGAGGTGCTTCCTGAAGTTCTTTCTCATCGTCTGAATATTAAGAGAGAGCAGATTTAAGTATAGTTGACCCTTCCTGGTCATGGTTTTTGTACCTGTGGTCCTAACCGATGTGGACTGAAAGTATTCAAAAATGTCTATCTGTACTGAATATGTGTAAACTTTTTCTTGTAACTCTGAAGAATGCAGCATAATACTTTCTTACATGGTATCCATACCTTCCTCAGTATTATAAGTAATTTAGAAGTGACTCCAAGTATGTACGAGGACATGGGCAGATCATATACAAATGTTATTTAATACCAGATGTATGCTTAGGTCTGAATAGACTTGTTCTTTATTATTCCTTTGTACCAGTGCTATCCCCAGAGTTGGACTACGTAACTTAGCAGAATCTCCAGCCAGTACCACAGACAAGACTGAAGAACTGCTTTCCTTTGCAGATTTTTTGGAGTAGCTCTTCTCCTCCCTTAATAGAAATGAAGAGACAAGAGAAGGCAGGAGAGGTTTGCTGTACTCTGAAATCTCAACAACAGAACAAAACAAAGCAAAACAAAATGAAAACCCAGAAACCATCTTAGCAAATGCTTGTTAACAGCAATCATTCAAAGCGCAGTTTCACAAAGATTAGCCTGGATTCGTTGTAAGCCTATTTCTGCAGCAAAGCCATTTGTACTTCTTGCCCATGGGAACAGCTGCTATTTCGTTACTTGATTGGAGAGAATCAGACCCCTTTTGTCCTTTTCCCCTGGGCTCTGAAACCATCTCACCAGGGCAGTGGAATCACAGCCAGATTTCGCTTATTTTATTTCAAGCCAATTTACTGTCCAAACCAGGTCTCTAAAACATGGCACTGGTGCTAACTGCACCATTCATGCCGTGCCTAGAAATGTGACCCCCACCTCCAGTTTGCTGCAGCCCCTACCCATCCTGAAATAGACTTTCTGTCTTCACAAATGAGAAGAGGTCACTTTACCCACTCAGTGGAAACTCTCCAGATGTTCCCGGTTGGACGGCACATCTGTCCTGAGGTCCCCCCCCCCCCCCGTGTTTTCGGAGCATCCCAAACAGAAACTTGAATGAACCAGAAACTCAGTGTCTGAGAAAGGTCTCTATGCACAGTTGCCCTCATTGACATGCCATCGGGGACTGGTGGAGAGTCAAGGGCAACGGAGAGAGCCAGCCAAGAAGTGACTTCATAGGAAAAGGACGTGCTGCAGAGAAGCGTTCCCCGTGGAAATGTTACCGATCAGAATTCTGGGATGATTCTACACTCTGTACAATGAGAAGATTATCTAGGTCTTTTAGTTGAATATTACTGGCATCAAAGGGCAATGATTACAGAGATAACCCCAAGTGAACGTGAACTTCATCTCATCTCTCCACCCCAAACTTGGAAATGCCAGACTCGTTACATGAGGCTAAATCATGCAGAAACACTCCAGCTGTCTGAGAGTCTGTGAGCACTGCCAGCATCTCCAGTGTTCCCTTTGTTTCCAATAGTAACTTCAGAAGACCTGCCTGGCCTTGCGGGGCTCAGTGACCTTTAAACCCTCTCTATTCTTCCTCACTCAGAGAGAGAGAGAGAGAGAGAGAGAGAGAGAGAGAGAGAGAGAGAGAGAGAGAGAAAGAGAGTTTTATTCAAAGTGGAACATACAAACTCAAACTTCCAAAACCTTCAGTAATCTCAGAGAAGTGTCAAATGGCTTTTCCCAAAAGCACATGACAATATTTGTGCCTCTCGTGTGGAAGAGGAGCACGCATGCTTGGAACGCACTGCATCACATTAGGAAGCACTTTACTATCATGCTGGCCCTGTTCAAGTGCGTGCCCTTGAGCTAGCCATGTATTTATTTGGTTGTGTCTGACCATACCCAACTACAGAGTGAGAAGGGGGTGGGGGGAGCGAGTTAACTGAGAGTCTGTGAAAGTGAAGTTACTGAAGCATCTGCCTTGGAACTCACTCACTATTATGCCATGCTGGCCCACCATCCTTTTCATCCTGCATGGGAGACCATGGACTCTGCCATTGGGGACAATCCCTGATGACAGGTTTTACATTACATTCTGCTTCGGGGACACAAGAGAGGTAAAGCATAACTTTTCTGGGTTTGGTGTGTCCCCAATCTGATAGATCAGCCACCGAGAGGCCACTAACAGACACCTCTAGGAAACTCATAGGAAACTTGGGCACTGCTAAAAGTTACTCAGGATGCCACTAAGGCACAGAATGACTTGAACAACCACAGAGTCATAGTGTTTTAGAAACATCATATACATCATATACATCAAAGCTTCATAAACCGATGGGTCGTGATCCTACATGGGTTCAGGTAAGTGAACGTGGGGGGGTGGGTCTTGAGAATTACCGATCATGTACTGTTCATCAATAGTACATGGTTTCTGAATGCACAAGGGCCAAGCACCGTTTCCCTGTGACCCCGATTCTGCACACACATGTGCACTTTGCATGCAGCATGCCTCTGTAACACACATGTCAATGGGTTCTACTTGATACACCTTGGTTAAGCCTTGAGATCATTGGTATGTAACAAACTGAAGTGTTTCTACCATACATGCAAATTTTCTGCTGTTCTAGAAACATAGTTGTCTAATTACAGAGAAAACAAATACTTTTAATATTTTCCTACCATCATTCTTCAGCATGTAAATATCAAATTAGTATATCTTTGAGTTGGATTATATTAAGCAAACGAGCACATGTTTCTCATTAGTATGCAAATTTGCTTTGATCTTTAATAGATGGTAAAATTTTATGTACAGTAAAGAATTGTTTTAAAATAAATTACGTTGTGATTCATTATCAGCAAATGTTTGATTTGTTTGCTTATTTTATATATCAGTACGCCCAGGAGCCCAGAAAAAAAAAATGGACAGAAAGGGGATTTGAATGGGATGCTTAAGAATCCCTGATCTAAAGCAATACATTTACACTTCTTATACACTTCTTTGTGACAGATATGACACATTGAGATCCAGCATCCACAGACTCTCAGGGCAAAGAACTAACAAAAGTACTAACTTTTACTATGGATACTAAATTCTATCCTATTTAATTTTTAAGGATTCAGAGGTGTGTGTGTGTGTGTGTGTGTGTGTGTGTGTGTGTGTACCCATATGGTTGCAGGTGTCCTCAGAGGCAAGAGCCAGATCCCCCTGGAGATGGGGCTGAGAATAGAACTCAGGTATTCTACAACAACTGTACATGCTCGTAACACCTGAGTCATCTCTCCAGCCCCTCTATTTCATTTAAAACTAATATTTACTAGTGTCACTAGATTGGTTGGTGTTTGCGGGGGAACAGTGACTGCAACCCATTGGCCCATATTGAAGATTGCCTTAAGATCTCTATCCTCCATTTTCTCAAAATATTTCTACACAGTCATCCTAAATCCAAGTTTCACTGTTGATTTGTTCTGCTTATATTTCAATGCAATCTGTGAAGGATTTTGTGGCTACATCAACAATGTCAGACAGCACAGGACACACTTGAATAGGTTTATGGGAATGTTTTCCACCCAGCCAGGTCAGTTCTCAAGATTAGGCTTAGTCATTTTGTCTAACATGTCACCCAAAGCCATGGGTGTTCCCTGGCCTAGTGCATAGCCCGGTGATATCACAGGCCTGAATCATGTTTTCTCGAGGGATGCATTTAGCAACATCCTAAAAATATCTTCATGTTCTCATTGTTCTTCAGAGCACCTGGTTAGATGGCTGAAGAGGATGAATTCGGTAAGGCAGATGCTGCCACAGCTGTATGTGATGTCACCTCTCTTGCTTCGGGTTATTCCAGGACATCTGCCTCTGTTCAGCCACCTCTCTGTCCCCACCTTACCTCAGAGCTCTTCTGAACCTTCTTTGAGAGTTGCCTTGGGACAGGAAGAAAAATCAATAAACCAAACCAAAACACAGTCTGTCCCCAAGAAATTGGAGGCACGCAATTTTAATTATGCATCATGCAAGAAATATATCGTTAAAATGCTGATTTATTTGAAAAGCCTATGGGACTTTAGAGTTCTACTTCACACACAGCTTGAGATTGTCAGTCAGCTGCTTTATCAGTATTGTTATTGATAGCAGTGTCGTCACAGTCCCTGGACCTTTGGCGAGCCCTCTTACTGGAATATACATCTCGTGTTTAGAGAAGAGAGAGAGAGAGAGAGAGAGAGAGAGAGAGAGAGAGAGAGAGAGAGAGAGAGAGAGAGAGAGAGAGATTCTAGCAAATCTGTGTTTAAAAATTCAACTTCTATCCTTAACCGCTCTGGGAACCAGGCAGGGGACTTGCCTCTTCCACCTGCAGCCCCTCATAGCAATGCTGAATAATGGATGAAGCAGAATTATGAAGGTGAATCACCCAGCTTGTCTGTGTACAGTCGGTGTGTGGATCACTGCTTCTATCAGTTTGATTTCTGTTAGAGAAGTTGCTATCGTGAGCTTTAGCCAAATACTACTGAGTTGGTTTTCTTTGGTTTAAAAATCAGCTGGATAGATGTTCTGCATACAAGTAGTAAGTTACCTTGATCCTTTCTAATCCACAGAACCTCTAAGTGCATTTGGTTGACAACTAGGATTCACGGTAATTTCATTCATATTAGCATTAGACAGTAACAGAACCTAGCTAATGGGATGAAATTGACAGGCTTATCATTGGTGAGAATATGAATCTCAAACACATACTTAACTTTTCTGGGTAATAATTATTGGGTCAGATAATCTCTAAGAATAGATAAGCTTAATTATTCAGATTTAATAATTATTACCCATCAAAATTCCAACCGTGTCTCTGGTACTTACATCTCTGCAAGGTGATATAGTGCATCAATTCCATTCTGTCTGAGGCAGATCACTGTCGTGTTTGCCATGCCACTGGTCTGAGCCAGTGGGAGCCATTCACTGTATGCCTGGTCAAAACCAAAACATGGAGAGAACAGAAGTCATACCTATGTTCCATGTTCCCGCTCATCAGTTCATCCATAGCAATTAAAAACAAAACAAAACAAAACAAAACCGTTCTGTGGAAAGTAAAATCTTTTGGCTCTTATCGTGTCAATCATTTTGATTCCTCTTGTTCTAAGAATCATAGATAATTCAAGGTCAAAGACAGATTGCAAAGCAAGAAGGCCTATTTTGGGCTTCACAGTCTCACTCTTTGCTCCCGATGTCAGTGAAGCTAGGAAACAGGAAGTAGCCGGAACCCTGCTCTGAAATTCTGTGTTTTAATTCTTTCCACCTTCTTTTCTGGGAAAGTAAGTAAGGGACAGACCCTTTTCAAGGAGAAATGAGAGCCACTCAATGAATCCTGGTTTCCCTCTTTTTCCCTTTTAGCTGTCTCTGGATTTCTCTGTCTTCTGTAGTGCTGACCGAGTACAGACTGGACTGACATGGTCAAATGATGCAAGTATAATTGACATTGATGGATTCCTCTGATGCCAGTTCTGGATGGGCTGAGGCAGGAGGATTACAAGTTTGGAGACAGCCTTACACTACGTAGTGACTCTTTGTTATAATAATAAGGATTATAATAGTAACAAGACCATTAATAATCAATGTTAGAAAATTCCCACTAAAGACCATGAATAGACACCGATACCCTTGAGCATAAATATATGCAAATGGCCTTTGGTAACCAAAGGTGTACAGTGCAGATCTAGTCTCTCCCAGACTTCCATGGACTGAAATCATGGAGCCTCAAGGAAAAAAATGACCCAGGGGAATTCTTCCAAGAACACAGTCCATATGCTGTTAGTGAAATGAGCGATCATGCTAAGTCTAGATTGTTCTTAGATCTTGCTTTGGCTGATGGTTCAGCAGAGAGAGAGAGAGAGAGAGAGAGAGAGAGAGAGAGAGAGAGAGAGAGAGAGAGAGGGGGGGGGGGGGGACTGGAGCTATAACTAAGTAAAAGAGCACTTGCCTAGATTCCTAGCATGCATGAAGTTTTGATTCCAGTTCCCAACATCACACACACACATGTGCCTGTACACACTCACACAATGCATGCATGTATATACACAGAGAGAAAAGAAAGGAGGGGGAAGGAAGAGGGGAGGAA
>NC_034605.1:50771612-50776344 GCF_900095145.1 Mus pahari | reverse complement strand
AGAAGAAGAAGAAGAAGAAGAAGAAGAAGAAGAAGAAGAAGAAGAAGAAGAAGAAGAAGAAGAAGAAGAAGAAGAAGAAGAAGAAGAAGAAGAAGCTCTTACATCTCTTTTATATTGGGAGCTCAAGCTGAGCAGAGAACAATGAACTGAAAGGACTTGTCTCTCCAGGGAAAGGATGGATGAGCTTGTAACAATGAATTGGAACAGTGGGTATCACATGGGGAGGCAGCAGCCAGAGAGAAACACACAGGTTGGGCTGCATTTCAACAGTTGTTGGAGCCAGAAAAGTCCCTGGATGCCAGGAGCAAGACAGAAGCATGCTCATGGGAACCAGGCTCAAGGCCACGTATGGTAATGGTAAATTAAAGAGAACTTGATGCTAGACATAGAGCTGGAGGGCGTGGTGGCTGGCTGAGCTGTGGCGGGAAGGATGCTGGGATGGTGGCCTGCTGCATTATGGGGGGAAAGGTGTTATCTATAAAGCTACCAGGGAGGCTATTCTAGAAATATCAGCTTAAAAAGAACACGTCTTCTTTTAACCTAGCTATTTCTTCATAGTCCTTGTCACTTTTTAGAAATAGAATATTATTGCATAAGATTATTATAAATTAGAACTGGGATCAGAGCAATAGTGAAACAATTATTAAGTGAAGCATTATTTAATTGTATAAAGTGAGAAAATACTGCTAAAAACCTCAATTCTTATTAACAAAGGAAAGGGTAAATAAACAGAAGAAAACCATTATCATGAAACATTATATAGCTATTACAAAGTATGAGCTATGTCTATATTTATTTACTTAGAAGTGTTGCCACAGTATACCATAAAATGAGAAAGACAAGACAGAGGAAAATACATACAGTATGAGCCCACTAACTTTACATCAGTATATAAGTGTATACCAATACATAAACGCACACCAGCATATATGTGATTCTAGGAACAGAGATAAGGAGATGAAAGGGATGCTGCTGAGGGTGTGTGTTGTGCTTGGTTTTGTTTGAAGAAGATGCAGCTTTGGTTGGTCTTGATCTCACAGTCGTCAGACCTTTGCCTCTGAATGCCGGGGATCCTAGTTGCTTTCAATCCAAAAATGATAAAAGCTAGAGGTAAAATGTGTTAGATGACACAGTGTTAAATACAAACATGATTTACAGGGAGCATTGTGATCTTGCTGTATGTGACTGCAGCAATGCACATCAAAACGGAAAGGCTGAAAACCATTGGATGTTTCTCACAAGACTGGAAGGGGCTTAATGAGTTTCGATTTTTGGTTTCAAATAGGATCCATTTTGCTTTAAAAAAAAAACTATAAAATCATTTGTGTGACAAATGACTTAATTTTACATATTTCCCAAGTTTCTTCTAAGAATTCCTGAATACCCTGTATTTCCATTCTTGTTTCTGGAACGTTCACTACTGCAGTAACCATGACGACTGCAGTGTGTTTCGCTTCAACGACTACTACTATTACTAGCCATCTATTGAGCATCTACTGTATGCAAGGAACCTGACAATGACACTGAACACATGTTGCCCACTTTCTTCATCATCAGCACACACTCCAGGAAGAATGCACACATAATCCAACCGAGATGCAACGTATTAAGTGACTTACAGGGTTATATCACAAAGCGAAGCCGCCCACTCTCCGTGGACTAGATTCTAGATGTCCGACTGGTCTCCATGACGATGGCTGGTGCTGCCTGTCAACTTAGAAGAACCTAGAAGTCTCGGGATATCTGGGGGGGGGGGGTTATCTTGAATAAATTAACTGAGGTAAGAAGTCGCCTGCTGTGGGTGCTGGAATTCCATCCCTGTGATCCTGGGGGGGATGGGGGTGGGGGTGGGGGATGGCAGCTGATATATGTGGAGAAAGTGAGCAGGCACCCGGAGCATTAGCATCCCCCATCTTCTGTTTATTGACAGTGGGGCCAGCTCCCTCCAGCCCCTGCTGCTTTGACTGCACTGCCATGGTGAACTGTGACCTGGGACTGTGAACCAGAATAAGTCTCTCCTTTCTTAGGTTGGGTTTTATCTGGAAATTTTATCTCAAGAACAACAAAGTGGGGCACTAATCACAAGGATAATGATAATATGATACAGTGAGACAGAAATCGTCTCATTAGAATATTCGATTTATAAAAACCCTAATAGAAAAATTGAAATTGTGAAAACCCTAGTGGTAATGTCAACCGCCAAAGCCTCAAAAGCAACAATTAGATTTTTCTTTTCTTGTATCATGTATGTACTACTATATTTTTGTCCATGTATATTCCTGTTGGGGCTCTAGTGCATGAACCAGAGCAGAACACACAGCCTTAATACTGATGCTATCTGGCCCACGGGAATTGTTTGAAAGCCCCCAACTAGACAGAGAGCACCATCCATCTTGTTGTGAGTAGACATACTTTCATATCCCGTCCCGCGTTTTGTCAATAAATCCCTCCTCTCTCTTCTGCCCACTGTCGGCTTAGTCAATGGCATTTCCCCCCTTTAAACAATCTTAGAGACGAACAGTTTCTTCTTCGCTACAGTGAAGCATTCTTCTGGACTCGAATTGCCACTCAGGAACAAATCTCATGCCTTTATCCTCTCCTCGGACATTTGTAAACAAAGATGTTGTTGGCATGCCTTCCCTGTGGGGGAGAAGTTGCCTTCCTTAGGAGCCCTAGTAAAGCGGCTTAGGTTGTGTTCATAAACATCACAAACACCAGCCCAAGAGTTTATAACAAGAACCTTTTTTTCCTCGGGACTAGACTGTTTTTTTGGACACAGATGTTTTAAACATGTCTCTGTGGGAAGGTGTGCAGCCTGGCCCACACTTCTTGTTAGCCGACTGAATGTCTTTCCTTGTCACCTGTAGCAATGAAGCAACTTCATTGTTTTTCTGTCACCAGCAGCTTTCCCCAGCTGGATTCTTCTCTGCCCAATTTTGTCCGGGTTGGAGGTGGGGTTGGGGGGTTGGGGGGGGGGGAGGGAGACACACGGAGGGGGCGGAGCCAACACAAGTTTCTGGTTTCCCTGTTCTCTTTGAAACCAGCAACTTCTTTCTATTTTTAGGACTTTCTGTTTTCTATCATAAACACAACAAAATCAAACAGCTTTAAAACAAACAAACAAACCAAGCCCAGCGGCTTTTGCAAGGGTCCCAGAACGCTCAAAACAGAAATGGTAAAGCAGTCTGTCTTCAGGAAGCGAGCCACAGCTCCGAGCGTGCCTTTTTAAAGAGCACTTTCTGATTTCCCTTAAATGGTTCTTATGGTCTCTGGGAAAAAGAACAGGAAGACAGAAATAGAAGTTGAGGAGATGTATTGCTGAAGGCTGGAGAGATGGCTCGGTGGGGGAGCCCTTGTTGCTCTTAGAACCCAAGTTTGGTTTCCAGCGCCCACACTGGGTGACTGACTGCTGTCTCTAACTTCAATTTTAGGAAGATTGGTGGTGTCTTCTGGTTTCTGAGTTCATGCACACAGGTGCTATACATACATAAATAAAAACAAACAAAACACCTTAAAGATGCATTGATGAAAATAGCTATGAATGTGATAGTGAGGTTCAGATTGTGTTGGAGGTTTGTCCTCTCTGTAAAGGAGAAAAATTTAAGGGGGATTGGGTAGAACAGTTCAAGCTGTTGATTTGTTTAAAAAACAACAACAACAACAACAAAAACAAAAACAGAAAACCTTAATCATTTAGTTTTGAAGAGCTACTGCCTATTGATGGCTGCAGGTAAAGGGGGGTTATGTTCCAAGGTGTGTGATCACTGAAAAGTGTAGGGATAATCTCTTAGGCACTGTGTCAAAGCATCACATGTCAATAAAGAACTGAATGGCCAATAGCAGAGGAAGGAAGTTGAAGGTGGGAATTCAGAAAAGAGGGAGAGAGAGAAAAGAACTCTGGGAAAGAATCCGGGCAGGAAGAGTCGGAGGAATGAAACTGAGAAGAGAATATGTGGCAGACACAGACTAGCATAAACTGGTTAATACAGGTGAAGAGCTAGTTGGGGAGCAAGCCTAGCTTATGGCCATAAGCATTGAAAATAATACATAAGGCTCTGTGTCATTATCGGGGAATCGTGGCAGACATAGAAAAGCCCAGTTACAGAGAAGCTGCCATGATTCAGGTGACCCCATGCCCACACAGGCAGCACCAAGTTAGCTCAGTGAATTTAACAGTGCATGAAGATGGGAAGGAAAAGTGGGGATGGGGGATGGGGAGGTATTGAGGGGAGAGAATGGAGGTAAACGGGATCAAGTCACTTTGTATCCGTGGATGAAATTCTTAATAATTTGATTAAAAAAACAAACAAAACAATGACAAAACAAAAAACAAAAACAAAACTCAAGCAGGCTGATGAGATTCCCTGAAGCAAAGCACACAGGCCTCTGACCTAGAAGTGCTCTGCCCTGGTCCCACTCAGTCCTACCATCATGCCTAAGCATTGGCTGGAAGCTGCAGGAAACACCTGCGATACGTGAAATAGAAATGAAGAAAACAATACAAGATCAATAAATCTAAGAGCTGGTCATTTAAAAGTATAAACAAGACAAATAGACCTGTAGCCCAATTAACCAAAAGTGAAAGGAGATCAATATTAAGAATCACACGAATAAGCTGGGCAGTGGTGGCACATGCCTTTAATCCCAGCACTTGGGAGGCAGAGGCAGGCGGATTTCTGAGTTTGAGGCCACCTTGGTCTACAGAATGAGTTCCAGGACAGCCAGAGATACA
>NC_034605.1:50753648-50770742 GCF_900095145.1 Mus pahari | reverse complement strand
AAAAAAAAAAAAAAAAAAAAAAAAAAAAAAAAAAAAAAAAAAAAAAAAAATAGAATGATCAACATTTACAGCAAAGTGGCAAGGTACATAATCAAGTCAGAAAATTCACTAGTTTTTCCTACATATCACATAGAAGCGTCCTGAGAAACAGATCATGGAAACATTACTGTTCCAAATAACCTGAAGACTATCAGGAACAAGCCTTACCACGGAGGTGAAAGAACTCTACAATAAACCCCTAAATGTGTGAAGAAAGAAACTGAGAAACACACTAGAAGAAAGACCTCTCATGTTCACAGATTAGTACAATTACAATTGTGAAAATGACCATCCTACCAAAAAACAATGCACTGATCCGCTGCAATCCCAATAAAAATTTTCATGATATTCTTCACAGATATTAAAAAAAAAAAAAAAACTAAAATTCGCACAGAAGCACAAAAGACGGCCCCAAAGCCACTCCAATTCTAAGTAAGAACGATGGGGAAGGGATGAACAGATTCCAAGCTATATTACAGATAATAATAAACACAGCACGGTCCTGGCACAAAAAAAAAAAAACCAGAAATGAATGACATGGAACAAAAAAACATCCAAGCATGAGTGCAATGATTACAGTCATCTGATATTTGACAGACACCAAATAGTGGAGGAAACACGGCATCTTACATGAGGATCTCTTTAAGATCCTAATGGGATTTCTGCTCAAATGTTTGGATGTGTATCCGACTATACCCTGACTAGTGGACCCCCTAAATACTTTGTTGAAACAAATCCTTTAATCTTTATAGGGCTTATTTCAGGTAGTGAAGTGTATGAATACTCTCAATGCAGCTGTTGTACTAGCCAACAGTGGCTGAGACTACCCTAAAAGCTTGACTTGGTTGATGCACTGGATCCAGATGATAGTCTGATAGATATCCTGATAATCTACATGCCTTTAGACTGGATTCTAATAATACATAGGAAAGTGAACTTAGGGCTGGGTATAAAACTGTACAAGACTATCATTGTCATTTTTGCCTAGATGCAAGACATTTCTTCTTTCCTGAAAACAATGTATTTGCTAAATCAATGTTAAGGGCTCATGAGATCCCTGATTCCTGGTCCTTTGGTACTTGTGATTACAGATCATAAATAGCATCCCTGATTTCTTGTCTATTTACCACTTGGTGGTAATTTGTTCTATTAACCATTTCTAGCATTTAAATGTGCTGCTGTTCTGATTTGGTTGATTATTATGGTAATTACAGCCTCTGGTTCTGGTAATGAGGGACTGTCCCTGGTTGCTCTTTGGGGGGATGGGGACTCATGTCTTTCTTTTGCTATTACTGAACCAGGATCTGTGATCTTGTTTTGAGGTAGGACCTATGATCTTGATACTCCTGAGACAGGATCTGTGACCACTTGTACTACAGTCCTGACCCACAGAGACCTGTTATCCTGAGTTTATTATTGCTTTTCCGAACCATTCACAATGCCAGTCTATCATTTTAGACCCTCGGTGAAACAGTTGTGTTAGGTTATACTAGAAGTACAGGAATTTTCAGGGTATTGAACAATAGCATCTTCAATTTCTACCCGATTGGATGGAAAGGGCCTTAAGCCATGATGCGGGGTGTCAGCAGATACCTTCTATGGGTGCAGGAGAATGGGGAATGATCAAAGAAGAAGGATTCAGTACGGCTCTAAGAAGGACTGGCTCTGCTGCCAGGGAGTCCTTCACAGTGATTATCAGAGCTTCTCTGTGCTGGCAAAACAGCTTGGCTCTCAGTAATGGCCTTCATGTATACTGTACCTGACCTTGAGAGTGTGACCCTAGATGTCATCAGCCAACTTTTTTTTTTTTGCCTCCCAGAAGGGAAATCTGAGTGGCAGACCTCCATAGGTGTTAAAAAACCGTGTGGAATTCTAGAACCTTCTCCCACCTCCCTATCCTGTCATCGTCCTAACTCTTCAGATCATGTCACGTTCAGTCTGACACCACTGAATGTCCTGGAGAATTCCCATTCATTTTAAGAGCTTGATTCCTCCTCTCTTGTAATGATGAAGATGTTTTATCATCAACACCCTGAAGACCCCTGCAGGTCACCTGCCACTAACCTGGCTCAGGTGTGTTTTCTGCTCCTGATGCTCACCTGGGACCCACTTGCCAGAAATCAGATAGCATGGCTTGATACCAGTCTTGTGACGTGAGTCTCAAAAGAACACTTAACCTGTCACCTGAGCCTTTTCCCCTTGGCAAATATGAAACAGCGTCATTATCTTGTGCAGTTGTTATAAGGATAAAACAATGTCAGTGTGTTGAGAGCCTAGTGCAGTGCCTGACATGGGTCACCTACCCATTCAAGTATTAGTTCTCTTTGCCTCCGACTGCCAGAAGGACATCCCCCTGAAACTATTGCCAAATCTGCATTCCACTCCCCGTCCCCCTATAACCCCCCATGGGAAAGTTCAGCATTTTTATCTCTTATCAAAGTGATATCTAGAGTGGTCTGTCTCATATTTGTTTCCCTCAGGAGTTCCCAGCTCAATTTTATCCCTATTTAAACATTATTTTACCAGTATATCCAGGCGTGGTGGTGCATGCCTTTATTCTCAGCACTCGGGAGGCATAAGCATCAGAGTTTGTTCATCTAGGGGCAAGTTCTGGGACAGCCAAGGCTAAAACAGTGAGACCCAGTTTAAAAAATAAAAACAAGCCAAGAAGGTCATTTTTTTTTTCTTTAACCCCAACCTATGTTTATGCTCTTCCCTGGGGTGTATCTCTAGATCAAGTCATTTTGACATGACGGAGATCTTGGACTGTATTTCCATGAAAAAGGGACTGCGGGTGACAGGGTCCTTGGCTCAGCTCACATCGCAGGCTGTCTCATATCACAGCAGCCTGCTCACCAGCCCCCCTGAATGGATATGAAATGTTACAATACAACAGATATTTTAAAAAAAAAAAAAAAAAAAAAGACTATTTTTAGGGATGAGCTTTGTTGTTCTTTTAGTCATTTGTCCTTGCTTACCACTCAAAATACACATGTTCCGGGCATATGCCGGCACAGACACGCAGACATACTGACTTTAAAAGAGGCATATTTTTGCACTTCTTGACATCTGCTTGTGTTGATTAAACACATAACTCTTCTGTTTATGCCTCAACATGGTCAAAAAAAAAATCCACCACACTTGAATGTGTCAAAGCCTGTCTGTATGCTCCTTAATAATGGAGAGACACAGTATGGAATCAGTTAGCCAGGTCGTGCAGGGACTCGGCCTGGGGTGACAGGGGAGTGATCTGCTGGGTGGAGCAACTGTTTCCTGGGACATTGAGAGGTGTACTGACAGAGTTGTTCTTTCTCATGTCCCCCTCTCTGCTTATTTAAGGCCCATCCCATTTTTGTGCTGTTGAAGAATTAGGTCAGCTTTGGAGCACATAAGGAGAGGGGAGAGTCACGAGGCCCTGCCCTTTCCTGGGGGCCTATAGGCAGTCAACCATATCTAGGGAAGGACAAGCATTTGCATCACAGATGCAGCCACTGCTCAGTTTTCATGATCTGGTAAATAACCCCTACCCACGCTCTTAAAAGCAACCCTAGTTAAACCCACTGGCCACTAGAACAAACATGTGAAAAGACTGTAGGCAAAGAACTACTTGGGAGGAAGAGGAGGGTCAGCTAGATTGGACTAGATTGAGAGTCGGACACAGTGTGCTTGGTAGAGACTCTGGTGGGTGATTTTCCATGCCCTTGTTAGGAATGACCTGCATTTGCAACTATCAGATAACACCACCTCTGGTTTTTCACACAGAGATGGTGTAACAGTTTCCTTCTGTCTTCTCCAGTTGCATGCTGCAATTCTATCTGCAGTCGTCAGGTATTTGCACCCACAGATTCTATTCAAAGCATTGGCTCTTACGAGCAGGCTGCCTTCGTCCATCCTTTATTGTGAAACGCTAACCATTATCATTAGGTATTATAAAAATGTGAGCAATGATTACTTATAAAACAGAAAGAGAGAGAAAAAGACAGAAACACACACACACACACACAGAGAGAGAGAGAGAGAGAGAGAGAGAGAGAGAGAGAATGTGAGATGGAGACAGAGAGAGGCTACAAAACTCAAAAATAGCCCACCAGGTTTAGCTGACCAAAGATGTAGATGTGAGATTCCAACTCCTGTCTAAACTACACTCTTTGCAATGGGTGCCTTGCATTTCATTTTGTAAAGGATGCACCCCCAGCAGACTGCTCTGTTCTGATCACTCTCACAGCCTCTAATTGGCTGCCGAGGAACCCTCTTCTCATAGACGGCCTTGTTAACTCACGGGGTAAAGAATGTATACGCAACCCATCAAAAGGTTCAGGATGGAAAAAGAATAAAAGACCTCAAAAGCCTGCTGCATCCTGATAATTGAAGGCCAGGAGGAAATGTGTGTGTGTGTATGTGTGTGTGTGTGTGTGTGTGTGTGTGTGTGTGTTCCCACAGCAGTTCATATGCTGACTGCCAAGCGAGGAGAATATAACCAGCTGGGAGACTAGATACTGTGGGGACAAAACAGCTTAGTGAATGCACACTGGCAGAGAGCACACATTTTACAGAATATCTTCCCGGGCTTCAGATGAAATCTGCCACCCCGTGCTCCCAACACCTGTGCCATTATCACATGATCGTAGTTATCAATGCATTTGATCATTACAGGGAAGGGCTCTGACGCTTCAACTTTTGCCTTTCCCTTAGAATGAAACGTGCAATGGCTCTTGAAAGCATTTGTAATGAGGACTCTGGTTTCTATGTGGGTTTGGAAGCAGGGGGATATGGTAAAGAAAACTGTTCTTGCAGCCAAGAAGAGCTGGGTTTCATTCCAGGTATGTGGTTTCTTGGCTGGGTACTGTTAGAAAACCATCCACCTTCCAACTAGAAGTTTGTCCCACCATTCATTAGAGAAGATACCCAGTATTCAGGTTCCCTGGGAACTGGATGTTGATGTATCATACATGCTACAAAAAACATATCTGCTAGTAGTCAATAAGCTGTGGCTATAATTACTATAGTTTGTGCTTGCTAAAAGAGCACACCATGTGCCCTGAAAATAGAGGATCCCATTCATTTGACATTGCTCAGGACTTCAGTATAGCAGAACAATTGATAATATCTTTTCCGTTCCAAGAAAATGTGCTCTAAGAACTCAACAGAGCATTGTTAAAGGTGACATCTTTGGTCTAAGGGGGCAGGAGTTTCCATCTGTATTTCTTTAATCAGAACAATAGTTTCCAGCTTCCCCTCCAAGTAGAAACTGTAGGTTGCTGAAGTCCCCAGTGGGGACCGGGCATTTATTCCCTCTGCTGCTGGGAATGTTTGCTGCTAATGGCTCACAGCTGGGTCTCTCCCTGGGCATTGCCTTCAGCTCACAGGAGCTGACTCACCCACCTAGTATAGTTCCCTGGAGGTAGCATTTACTCAGTGAGTCATAGAGGCAGAGTTAGAAAGGATTGTCCCTCTTGCTTCATTTTCGGGGGTCATTCTTAAGGGCCATCTCAGGTCCAGAGCTTCTCATGAGCCCAGATACTCCCTTTACCACCAATGCTACAGCTTTCCTTCTTCCCCAGAATGTTCATTCTTTATCCTTTTGTGTCCCTTACAGTGGCCTAGGAAGACCCTGGTGAAGCTGAGAAGTGAATTCCTGATAAAGGAGGAGGAAGCAAGAGCTCCCTTCAGACTGAACTGTGGTCTGACTTCTGTGGAAGAAGAGTAAGGAGACAGACTGGCTCGGTTAGCAAATGTCTCTCCTAAATGTTCATTTGAGAATGTCTTGGCCAGAACGATAAGTGGGGCCAAGACAAAGGCTTGCACTGAGAGGAGTCCTCAGCTGGGCAGAAGTATTTCCATTTTAGCAGCCTTGCTCTGGTTACTTACTGACCCAGAGAATCCTAGGGGACCCCATGAGGAACGATGACAGTGTGAAAGCTACAAAAATCCTGAAGTTAAGGTCTTTGAATGCTCTCACTCAGTCTATGCATGAGGTTGCCTTGTGGGTAAGTTTACGTGTTCCTTGATATTTTTCTTCAACGAAGATGTCCATTCTAGAGTCCCCCTTTCAATAAATTTAACTCAAGACAGGTAATGTGTTCTCAAGAGCAAGGTTCTAAAATGGGATTCTGAAGCTAGGTCATTTATGGGCCAACCAGCAGCTATGACTACATCACAGGTCCTGTCAGAGAGGAGTGTGACAAGATAGAGCATCAGTAGGAAGGAACACACTGGCAGGTGCAATATCTCAGGCTTTTGAAGGTGGGCTGATGGTACTCTGAGAACAATGGAATTGCATGGCTCTGTAGGGCACACATTTTTTTTGCACTGAAGAATGACAATGGGCGAGTTTCACAAGTGATTAATTACCCATTACAGATGGAGTAAAAATCAGCGTGTCTCTCCATCACAGCCAGAGGGAGGAGCAAGTCAAAGACCCTGAGACTTAGCTGTAAGGGTCACAAGTCTCCAGGTGTAAACCTTCAACCCTCACACTTCTAACACAACCTGTACTAGGAAAGTAGATCCTGTTATGTATATCTCACGCCACTCAATAATATTAAATATTTCAGATACTCATGGAAACTCGTGGTCAGGTGAGGTGTCCATTTTTCCTATTGAAGAGAAGTGCCCCTGTCTCTTTCCCAGCCAATGAAGACATCTCATCCATTCAGACTAATGCCAGCCGTGTCATGATGTGTCATCCAATCTTCTCTTGGCTGTCAGGCACAAGATTAGGATTGGTTTATTCGATAATATACTGGCAAGTTCTGTGCTTGGTAAGGAAGGAAAGAACGATAGTCTAAAAAGATGTGCATAAAACATAGCTCTTGGTAGAATACCACTCTCTGAATCTAAAGAAACTGTAATCCATGGGTGCTATACCACAGGGCTGGAACACAGCATTAAGGAAGGAGAGGTTGTCAATGTGGAAACACTCTACTGTGACACAGGCCTTCACACCATGGGACACTTCCAATAAATGGTGCTAACTTGTCACCGGGATGGTTGGTTGAGCTTAGAAATGGCAATGCCCTCACATTTAATGAAGTGAAATTCCAGAGATACCGTGGCAGATGGCAAAATAAGAAATTCAAAGATTCAAAACAGCAGGCATGCAAAAGCAAGTGGTTATACACGGCCAGCAAATCCATTAGCCAACTGTGCTCGGCAGAAGGGCTCATAGGGGACACTGTTCGCCAACGAGACGGGGACTGTGTTTGTGAAAGGGACACTGAATCTGTAACTGGTGTCTGCAGATCAGGGTGGATAAGAAGGGACACTGCTCCAAAGCAGGACTCCATGGGAAGAATGGGTCAGAGGCAATGTCAAAATGATAACACCAATTGGTAGCACTTAGCCATCTCCAGAAAATGTGGCTTCAGTCATCTCAAGGGACTACAAGTTTGGGTGGTATCCAGAAGTGTAAACGTCAGAATGCCGTAGATATTAGTTACAGAACACAGCATCCTTGGGACAAGGTAAGTGACATTCAACAAGTGTCCTGTTTAGTCTGTGGAAAGAAATAATTGGCAGGTTATCAGGAGCCTGGGGAAAGCCTTGTCCTTAACGAATCACTTGACGGCTTTCCAGAATCTAGCTGGGTTTTAGATGTTGAAGCCATTGACAGACCTAGTTTAGGTTCCTAGGAAAAATAACATTGTAACTCTGCAAAGTCTATGTGCAGAACATCCCAACAGGCTCCCTTTAAAAGGATACATAGTCACAGGGTTAAGCTTACGCTGATAAAAGATGAAAATACACACATTCAGAGCCAAGTTCTTGCTGATCTCTGGGATATGAAGTTTCCTAGGCTTCCTTCTAAAGCTATGTATGTGAGGCTGGATATCAACTTTATCCCCTAGGCTCTATGTCATTCATGGACCCAGCTGTCAATCATTTTTCCAGTCACTTTGTGTGTGTGACTGGACTGCACAAGAGAGGTCATTAGGAGAACCTTTACCCTGGCTCTCTGAGCTGCAGGTTAAAGCTATTCTAAAAATGGTCAAGTGGAATATTTGGAGAATATTCTCCAAATGAAGTGGTAGAGCAAAGAACCACATTTAAGAGCTAAACCATGTGACTTGACATCACCTATTTTACTTCTCCATCAGTTTACTTGTAGTGAGTACCAAGAAGCCATATTAACAGGTCTGACTGAATCCAGCAAACGTTTCCAGCAAAACAGATTCCACTACCTGGGCCACCAGATACCTAGCAACCAGCATCAGACCACCAATGCTGTGCACCACACCCTGGGACCAGCCAGGTTAGGGTTATATCAGTTGATCCTGGATCCCTTCCACCTCAGACAAAGGTCTGACTCTTTTTACCTCTGTGCAGGAGTGTGCTGAAAAGACATATCAGTTTCTAAACAATCTAATAAGAGAATGCCTCTCTCCATTCCCCCTCCTCAGGTTCTTAGCAGTTCCACCCTCTGGAGTTCCTTTAACTTTCTTTTTAGAGTGAGAAGGGGAGAGAGAGAGAGAAAGAGAGAGAGAGAGAGAGAGAGAGAGAGAGAGAGAGAGAGAGAGAGAGAGAGAAATGTTAATTCTTTTTGTCCCAGGTTGCTTTTTCAAGAGAAGAGGGAACATGCAAATGGATGGAGCTTTGGAAAGAACTGGGTATTTCCCAAAGGAGAAAATAAAATACTAAGAGTATTATAACTAGAAGGACAGCTGAGAAGCAGGAAAACAAGGAGTCAACATCTAGGGTGTGATTTTTGAGACCCTGTTTCAAATAGCCAGAGCTAGCCTTGAACTTACCATAGAGCTGAGCATGACCTTGAAGTCTTCATCCTCCTGTCTCAAATCTTCTGAATGTGGGCATTAGCCCTGTGAGCCATCAGGCTTCATGATGAAGTATTTGCATACCAAGCAAGCAAGTTACCAACTGAACTCCATACCTACCCCCAATTACAGTGTTTTCTAGAGTGAGGAATGTTTTTGGGGCTAGACTGGGAGTTAAAGATGAACAGACAAAGCTGGAGAAGTCACCTGTGGAAAGGGTTATTACAGTCCACACCCATATGCTAAAAAAAATCTCGGTTTTAGCTCAGATTTAGGATTTTTCTAATTTAAATTTATATTGCTATACCTATTATAATTTATTTTTCACAATTATAGTTGAAGAAGGTCCTCTTTCAGATACAGAGGAAAATCATATGCAAATGATTGAGAAATGACCAACATGATTGACTTCGTGTTGCTGAGTTCACACCATTTTATAGGACCTTGGAGGAAAGCTCCTGTAGTTTCTATTTAATTAAAAAAAAAAAATCATGAGTTTGCAAAAACAGCTACTAAAAACCTGTTTCAAATTTCAAGTATATATCAATGTAAGTCAGATATGTTTCATTTTCCCCATTAATTTATTAATTTATTCACATTACATCCCAATCACAGCCCCCTCCCTTCTCTCCTCCCAGTCTTGCCCTTGCAAATCCCTCCCCCTTCAACCCCTCCCCTTCTCTGAAGTGAGGGGGAAGCCCCACTTGAGTTCCACATCACCCTGGACATCTAGTTCCAGCAGGACTAAGCTCCTCTTCTCCCACTGAGGCTCAACTAGGCAGTTCAGGTAGGGGAAGGGGAACCATTGGCAGGCAACAGTCAGAGACAGCCCCTGCTCTGATTGTTAGAGAACCCACATAAAGGACAAGCTGCACATCTGCTACAAATGTATGTGAGGCCTAGGTCCAGCCCCTGCAGGCTCTTTGGTTGGTGGTTCAGTCTCTGTGAGACCCCATGGGCCTAGGTTAACTGACTCTGTAGGTCTTCCATGGTGTTCTTGACCCCTCCGGCTCACTCAGTTCTATCCCCCACTCTTCCACAAGACTCCCCAAGAATCTCAACTGCTCATGGATGACAGTCTTACAAGAAGCAATCTACAGACTCAATTCCATTCTCACCAAAATTCCAACCCAATTCTCTAAAGACCTTGAAAGAGCAATTCTCAACTTCATATAGGGGAAAACAACAACAACAAAAAACAAACAAACAAACAAACAAAAAACCCAGGAGAGCTAAAACTATCCTGTTCAATAAAAGAACTCTTGGAGGTATCACCATCCCTAATTTTAAGCTCTACTACAAAGCAATAGTAATAGAAACTGCATGGTATTGGCATAAAAACAGACAAGTTGATCAACGGAATTGAATTGAAGACCTGGAAAGAAACCCACACACCTATGGGGTTTTGACACATGATTTTGACAAACAAGCAAAAACCATACATAGGAAAAACAGAAGGCATCTTCAAGAATGGTGCTTGTCTAACTGGATATCAGCATGTAGAAGAATGCAAATAGATCCTTATCTGTCTGCACAAAACCCAAGTCCAAATGTCTCAAGGACCTCAACATAAAACAGGGCACACTGAACATAATAAAAGAGAAAGTGGTGAATAGCCTTGAACTCATTGGCACAGGAGACAAATTCCTGAACAGAGTACCTGGAGCTCAGGCACCAAGAGCAACGATAACTAGGCCACGGAACTGAAAAACTTTTACTAGGCTAAGGACACCATCAATAGGACAAAATGGCAGTCTACAGACTAGGAACGGATTTTTACCAATCCTATATGTGACTGATGGCTAATATACAAAATATATAAAGAACTCAAGAAATTAGACCTCAACAAGCCAAATAACCCAATTTTTAAAATAGAGTACAGAGCTAAACAGAGAATGCTCAACAGAGGAATCTCAAATGGCCAAGAGGCACTTAAAGAAATGTTCATCATGCTTCCTCAACAGGAAAACAGGAATCAAAATTACTCTGAGACTGATTTCATATTTAGTGGATACTCAAAATCTTGAACTGAACTCAGAGTTGAATGTTGAGGTTAGTCTGAAGCTAAAATTTCAAACACAGATTTGATTTTAAATTGTTGCAACAGTCATAATATCTCATTGTTCTAATAGACTGTTCTCAAAATAAAATTTTAGACTTCATAAAGCCAGTTTTCTTGAAATTACAACGTTTGGTTTCAACTGCTTAGCACATTGAGATTCCCTTGTTTAAAAAAGTAATCCCAGTCTTCATAGGAATTGAAATGGTATTGATAATAGTGAGCCAGTAACTGGTGTAGGGGGCAAAGATATTTTAACTCATATTAAAAATTATGTTGAGGCCTGGGAGTTAAGTCTTCTGAGAGTGTTCGTTCAGAATGCAGAAAGTCCTGGATTTGATTCTGAGCCCAGAATATACTGTTCATGTTGTGATTAACCTGTGATCTCAGCACTGCAGAGGTGGAGGCAGGGGGATCAGAAGTTCGGAGTCATCCTCAGGTAGGCACACAACAAAACATGCGACAGTAACATTTAAAAAAAGAAAGCATAGAGAGACAAACCCAAGATAAACCATACTTGGGGACAATTGTCCTGTGTGACTTTAGATGGTAATAATGGGAACAGATTGACCATACTTGGGGAAGATTGTCCTGTGTGACTTTAGACTGTAATAATGGGAACGGATTGCAAAGAAGAAAGTGTTGAGGAGGAGAATTGATGTCATCTGAGAGTTGTTTGGACCCATTGAATGAAGAGAAGACTGGGAATGAATGATTATTTCAGAAGATGGCTGTGAGGGACTCCTTCAATACTTTTTTATTCATATTTTTTTTTTCATATTGAAAACTTTCTTTGTTCTTCCCCTATTCCTTCCAGATACTTTCCATCTCTCTACCAACACAACTTCCAACTTTATGTCCTCTCTCTCTCTCTCTCTCTCTCTCTCTCTCTCTCTCTCTCTCTCTCTCTCNCTCTCTCTCTCTCTCTCTCTCTCTCTCTCTCTCTCTCTCTCTCACACACACACACACACACACACACACACACACACACACACAAACAAACACACACCCTAAAAGAACCAGAAACAAGCAAAAAAAAAAAACCAATAAGACAAAACATACCAAAACAAAAATGAATTAAAGAGCCCCCACAAAAAATATGGATTCCACTTTGCATTGACTAACTGCTCCTGATTATAGGGCTTGCCCCAAGTGTGGTTGAAATACCTAGTGACACTCCATTGGAGAAAACTGGCTATTCCTTTCCCAGCAGGTATCAATTGTAAATAGCTTCTTGGCTGGGGCGGGACTTCATATCTACTTCCTCTCCTCCATGCTGTGATTCCCTCTGGTTTGAACCCATGAACGTCTTGTGTGTTGCTGTCACAGTCTCTGTGAGTTCACATATGTATCAGCCCTGTTGAGGCTGGAGGATGCTGTTTCCATCCATCCCATCTGGCTCTTACAGTCTTTCTACCCTGAACTTTGAGGAGAGGAGTCTGATACACACAAAGGATGCCTTTGTCTTTCTATAAAGGCTAACAAAGTAAATCTTGTATTAAAAAAAAAAAGTTCACTAAATATTTTTAGAAGTGTTAAAATCCATGCCAACTAAGGCCACTTTGGTTGGCTAATAGTATTTTGGGGTGTCCCTTCCAATAGATGGTTCTTTCTCAAAAGGGGTTCTTTTCCAGATGAGAGCCATGCTCTTACACCTGCAGGATTTTTTTTCTCCCTCCCAGTGGCTTCTAAATCAAAGGATGCCTTCTACTAAGGAACCTTCAGTTTTAGAGATCCTTTTGCCCTGTAACCTGAACAGTATCTGATGCAAGGTTATCTTTTACCCTAAGTCTAGCAGGGACTGTCCACTACTGTATTTGGAAGGTGCTGGAGATGACTAAACCAGACATTTAAGTGGAATTGCTCATGCTATTCGGTGTATCTGAGAATATGTAGGGAACGTTATCTGCTTTTAAAGCAATTACTCATTCACAGGAAGTTGCAAAGAAATGTACAAAGATGTTCTTTGTACCCTTCACTGGAAATTCCAATTTAAAAAATAAATTCTACAAATTAATTTCCTGCCACTGGGGATTTGGGGATACACGTGGTGATTGGACAAGGCAGGGATATTAAGGCAGAAAATAACAATATCAACACTGTAATGACTCATTTTGTTTTTCCCAAGAGCAGCTAAGTGTTGCCAAAGTTCTGAAGGTGACCTGTTTGGACCAAAGTCAATGACAAAATCCTTACAAGTATGCAGGACTTGAGACAGTAAATGTATTTCTCTGGTACTTAATTAACTCCACAGAGCATAAGACAAATCACATTGAGGTCTGAAGGAAAAAGCAGTTATGGTAGCTAGCTATTAAAAAGCATTGTTTAAATGCACGTGTGTTCCTCTCACTCTTGCTCTGTGTGTGTGTGTGTGTGTGTGTGTGTGTGTGTGTGCGTGTGTGTGTGTGTGTTTGTGCTTGCCATACACAAGCAAAACTAGTATCTGATTTGATTTTAAATCTAAAATGTGCTCAGCTTCCCCTCTTGTATACTGAACTCTAAATGTCTCTCTGCCTTTTCAATAAGGAAAAAATCCCCTCAAACACTCCAGAGGAAATTGATCAACTCTCATATTTTGGGGGAAAATTCTTTTGAAACTCACAAAAAAAAATGTATGACTGCTAATTTTTAAATCAAAATATCCCATTAATAGCTCCTGGTATTTTTCAGATCTTTCTGAGCCCCCTTACCCACAACCACATTTAAAGTATTTCCAAACAAGAGTGGAACAACAGTATCGAATACCTCTTCCAGGTCAGAAGAATAGACTCACCTTCTGTCTACACACTTAACAACCTTATATTATTTTGCTGGTGAACATCCCTGCATATTGTCCCTATTTGATTTTATAGCAAGATGAAGTTAGTGGTAATGGGACTAGTAACTAACACTAGTACTATATAAAATAATTAACTGGTAACAAGGTCTGGATGAAGACCCTTGGGTTTAGCACTGTCTTCTGTCTAGCATAGTTATTTATCTATATCATCTATCACTTGAAAGGCATCAGCTTTCTAGGGTCACTCCAATGACTATTTTAATAACACAGCAGATACCCCATTTCCAGGTAAGTGCAGATTGCCCATTTATCTCCCAAATGGATTCTGGCTTTGTCTTAGGGTGGTGGCTCTACTTCCTCTTGTTACTGCCTTCTGAATCTCTGCTTGCATGACATATCTTCAACTTGTCTACCTTCTGGTGATAAGACAGTCACTAAGCTCCAAACTGCTGAATGTAAGTGTGATTGAGTTGCCTCTTTCATGCTTGGCCCATAGATGCTCACAAGTTTAGTGAGCCCCATCCTGCTATTCCAGTGACAGGATGACTACATTGTTTTGGAAGCTATGTCCTAAAGATGGCAGATAATCTCTGACTTGGTGAATAGCCATGCCCTGGACTGGCCATTTCCAATCTGCAGCCTCCATGTAGATACGGACAAACCTAACACAAAAACATTATGAGGTGTCTGTGTGTGTGTGTGTGTGTGTGTGTGTGTGTGTGTGTGTGTGATTTTTTTGTAGTAACTCTATTGTATATTTCTCAAGTATTTTGTAGATGACAATATCAAGTCACCATATCAATGCCTGCCAGTAGCTTATCATGAAAGTAAGCAACAAACCATTGGCTTACAATAATTTTATCACAATTCAAATGTCCTAACCAAACATACAAATTGAAGTGGTTTTCCAACCAAAATAAAGTTGTTGTTTCTTTAAGATGTATTTTATATATGTGAGTATACCATTGCTGTCTTCAGACACACCAGAAGAGGGCTTTGGATCCCATTACAAATGGTTGTCAGCCACCATGTGGTTGCTGGGAATTGAACTCAGGACTTCTGGAAGAGAAGTCAGTGCTCTTAACCACTGAACCAATTCTCCAGCCCCCCAAATAAAGTTTTATCCTTCAAACTAATATTAGTTTCACATTAACTCAACCAGATTTAAAAACAAAACAAACCATTGTATTTTTCTTGATACTCTCTATTGTAGTAGAGAATATTAGGAAAAAACTTAGACTTGGGATTGGCCTGTGTGTTAGGCCTATGTTACTCATTTTTTACGTGTGTATCACTGGAAGACTGGCTTAACCTCTCATTCATAATTTCATTATCATAAAAACAGGCTGCTTTCTGAGAGTTAGAAATACTATCATGTATAACATACAGGTCTCCTGAACATGTGTGGCTCATGTTATACAGCAAATAAACAAAATAAACAAGTTAATACTTGTTCCTGCTGAGTACACACACACAGAGAGAGAGAGAGAGAGAGAGAGAGAGAGAGCAGAGTAGTAGAAAGATAATGCTCAGCTTTGGAGCAGGATATTATTGTGTATCTCTGACTGGGCTTGAACCCAGACCCCTCCTGTGTCTGTCTCCCACGTGCTGAGATTACAGATGTGCACCATAAAACCATCATGCCCTTCTGCAGTCTCACTTCTGTCAGATATTTTTACCACCTCATGCTCTCATTCACCTTGAGTCTTCCTAGCATCCTATCCAGTCCCCATTCTTCTAAAAACTGATTTCCAGGTTCGATACCTCGCCCATAACAAATATTCAAGCTATTTCATCTGGCATTGACTCTGTTAGGATGAAATGGTAATTAAAAGACCATTTGAGTCCCTGGTGCTTACATTTTCCAAGGTGGGAATGTTAGGATGAGGGAAGTGGGGATAATTTGAGGCAGGATGGTACAAATATGGGCATTGGAGTCACTGCCCAGGAACAAACCCATTTCAGCCCCTTAAAGGCCTGTATATCTTTAACACATTTTTAAATGTCTATTTTGTTTTTTAGAAATATGGAAAATAATAGTAGAGCATCAGTCTTATCATACATTGTTAATGCCGTGGTCTAATTACTCAAGCTCCCTCTTCTTTGTTTTCACTCATGTTTGAGTTCCCAGCATTCTTTGGAACTTTTTCCATCAAATATCATGCACCAAACATTTTTCCTCCAAGAATATTTTTAGGGACTGTCTTTGTCAGGGTTTCTATTCCTGCACAAACATCATTACCAAGAAGCAGTTGGGGAGGAAAGGGTTTATTCAGCTTACACTTTCCACATTGCTGTTGATCACCAAAGGATGTCAGGACTGGAACTCAAGCAGGTCAGGAAGCAGGAGCTGATGCACAGGCCATGGAGGGATGTTCTTTACTGGCTTGCTTAGCCTGCTTTCTTATAGAACCCAAGACTACCAACCCAGGGATGGTTCCACCCACAAGGGGCCCTTCTCCCTTGATCACTAATTGAGAAAATGCCTTACAGCTGGATCTTACAGATGGAGGCACTTCCTCAACTGAAGCTCCTTTCTCTGTGATAATTCCAGCTTGTGTCAAGTTGACATAAAACTAGCCAGTACAGGGACAATTTACATTGTGATTACTCGGCCACTGGAGTCATTTGGAAGTGAAGGAGAGGCACAGACAGCTTGTAGAGGTCCACTTCTCCTGATGTGGCTGATGCTTTGAATAGCGCCACTTTTGTCAGAGCGCCATTGGCTACTTTCTCCTGACCATCTATCACTTTATAGAGCAGCAATGCCATTGGACAGATGGGAACCCAGCCACTCATTACAACTCAGGGGCCCCCTGGAGCACCTGTGGACTGCTAGAGTTTATTATCAATAGTGCTTAGATTCCTTTTAAACATAACCCATAAAACTTCTATCCCTTTTTATCTGTGCCTTTCCTTTAGGAAACTATCTTTTCCTTTCCTTTCAGCTGTTAGTTCAAAGGTGTGTCTTCATACCCCCAGTACTGGAGTAAACCAAACAGAATGTTGCAAAGATTGAATGAACTATTGTGCTTTCTTATACACTGGAACTTTGTAAATTCTGCGAGTAAATAGTACACAAATTAGACAGTAGAAATATTCAAAACCATGTATTAGAACATTCTGGAATCACTTCAGAATTTGACACACTCTTGGAATATTGAGGGCTTTACACCTAGTGGGGACGTCTACGTTATATGGAAGACAAGAGAGTCTGTCATTGTCTTCAAGCTGAAACAATGTTGGATAGTGCCTGCATATTTTTAGACCACAGCTTAGACATCTCTCCATCTCCCCATGAGGCATGCCAAAAACATGTAGTAGATTAATAATGCTGAGATGGCATCTGTAGTGGCTATTCCTGGTTGTCAACTTGACTATATTTGAAATGAACTACAATCCAGAATTGGAAGGCTCACCAGTGAACCTAATCTGGAGACTGGGAG
>NC_034605.1:50730953-50753637 GCF_900095145.1 Mus pahari | reverse complement strand
AGCTACTACTGAACCATTGTTGGGATTTGGACTGCAGACTGTAAGTCATCAATAAATTCCTTTACTATATAGAGACAATCTGCAAGTTCTGTNACTCTAGAGAACCCTGACTAATACAGCATCTAACTTTGTAGTTGGGTAGAAGTGAGAGAGCCAAGGGATCCCATTAGAAATTGCTTTGGCTCCTTCACTGATATCTTACAGAAAATAATATATGTAGAACTCATGTTACTGAGGTCTCTCCAATGAATGTGATTTGTTTTGGTCTATTATAACAAATATTAAAGAAATAAATTAAGTCACCAGCTCAGCAAGGAAGCGCTTGAAATCCTGGGTTTTTAGTTCTTTACTGCTGTTGTGAACCTAAAATAACAAAGTAGCTTTCACTTAAATGATACTCATGTATATAAGTATAATTATATACATGTAAATTACTAACACACACACTTTCATCGTGTATTGCTCTTAGCCCTGGTGAGTCCCAAAAGCCCCTTCAGAGCTCCCAATCCCCAAGTCTGTGCCTGTCACTTACTAATTCTGAATACAGAAAGCCAGTGTAGAAAGAAATGGATGTAGATTTTTGGTGGATTTTTAAGATAAGGAAATAATGACATAGAGGATTAAGACATAAGACACACACAAAGATCACATTGATTCCAGAAGAGAGATCACAGAGCTGAGGGCCAAAGAGCTTTGCTGCTCTTTCTGATGATGTCAAGGTCCTACCGTGCCATGCCTGAACTGCTGGTGGTCCTCAGAGTAGCATCTCTGTGAAGTGATATTATTGGGGGATAGTCAGGATATGGGTAGGTTAGTATCTTGAAATGTTGACAAAAAAAAAAAAAAAAACTTGGAAACTCTCCTTTAGCCTTTGATTGTGTTTTATTGACACACAATTCCTGCGTGTGTATAAATCATGTTGGTAATATGTCTTCACCAAGATGAATGGTTCTATAATGGAATCATCAAATCTGGAAGATACTATATCCTGAAATTCTTTTGTAGAAGGGAGTAAAATGACCACTGGCCACAGTACAAATTGTGCCTATATTTATAGCATTATTGGTTTTAGAGCCAGGAACAAATGGAGATCAAATCCAACTTAGTAATTTCTCATAAAAGGAAACAGACACTGTGAGAGGTGACTTAAAGTTCAAGAGAGAGGCCTTTTCTGATCAACAGACTTGATCATCTCTTGATACATACACACATAAACATAGACAGAATAACAGAAAGACAGACAGACAGACAGACAGACAGACAGACACACACACACACACACACACACACACACACACACTGGTTCCTCCCAAAACATCTCTTCCTGTAATCCCTACACACCATCCATCTTCAGAGAATACAGAGTAGAAACATGAGATTTGATTCTTGCAAGAAACAATTTAATCCTAAGAAGAATTTCCTAGCTTTAAAAAAAAAGTCATCTACATGGAAAGGTTTATGAAGGATAAGTTCTATGTGTCTACCTCAGTATGCTAACCTAGGTAACTCTATTTCAGGTAACGCTCACCCCCACAGGATCCTTTTGCACCCTAACTAATTCTATATCCTGACATAAGTCTATAAACACATGTAATCCCCATCAAGAAGGAATGAATGATGTGGTACACATTTCAAACAGACCCAGGTCTCTCGAGTTTTATTCGATGCAATGGATGTGGTGTCTCTGCACCTTGGGCTCTGAAATGTCTCAAGGTGTTGCTGCTCTTTTAGAATTAAATAATTAAGATGGCCACTATAGGTTGGGTGATGCTTGTTAAGGTGTGCAACCAAGGATGTGGGGGACAGAAGGGTGTAGGTCTTTGCTTGAGTCCTCTACTAAAAGAACAACAACCCCCCCCCCCCAAAAAAAAAAACCCAAAACAGTCCTTGTCACCTGCTAGCTTTGTTATTTTTATCAAGGACCAGGAAGAGGTGTTTTTGAAGGATGACTTCCAAAGCTGGTCATGTGACTCTCTTCTCTGTCTGTCCCACCTGTCCTGTTTTGATAGAAGGGCTTTCCCATGTCATTGACCCATTTCTTATCCTGCATTGTTGCCACACATCAAGGCTTCTTACAGGCTCCTTGGTTCCCACCAACATTTCAAACCATTTCCATAAATGGTAATCCTCACTCAGCCCATCCCACTACCTAACCATGATTTTAAAGAAGAACCCCAAGCCAATGTCCTTTCTTGCTATCTGAGCTCTTCTGGGTACAGTATGGAAGCGTTACCACTTATGTAATATATCTTTTCATGCACTCTGGGATGTATGTAGCACCATCAACTCCAACATCTAAACCTAATTTTGAGTGGTGCTTTTCCTGGAAGTTTCATATGAATGGATGGCTACAAATGTAGTCTTTTGTACTCATCTATTTTTGCTTAATATAGTGTTCTGGAGATTATTTCATCGTGATAAATGTAAGAGAACCCCATTCCTTTTGAGTACTGACTACTATTCAAGTCTGTTTTTCAGGGAAATGTGAGGCTGATTATGCATTCAAGATTTGTTGGAGATCTGGATTGCTTGTACATTTTTCTGTTGTGAATAGTGTTAACTCCATGTATTAACGTGCTGATCTTTGAGTAAAGAAGTGCTTTACTTTTTCTAAGGGATGCATCAGTTTAATTAGAGTTACTATGTTTGACTCTGTGGTTACTAAACACATTAACCTTACATTAACTCATATACTATCAGGTACTGAAAAGGAAGACTTTTTTGTTGTTGTTTTGTTTGTTTGTTTTTCAAGACATGGTTTCTCTGTGTAGCCCTGGCTGTCCTGGAACTCACTTTGTAGACCAGGCTGGCCTCCAACTCAGAAATCCGCCTGCTTCTGCCCTGGAGTGCTGGCATTAAAGGTGTGTGCCACCACGCCTGGCATAGGAAGACATTTTAAATGTTTACGTGTGTTTTTGTTTCTCTCTGTGTGTATCCCATTGTGTGTGCAGATGCCCAAGGTCAGAAGAAGTAGCCTAATCTCCTAGAGCTGGAGTTACAAATACTGTGAGATGCCTGACATTGGCCTGAGAACTAAACTTGGGGTCCTCTGTAAGAGCAACAAGTGCTCGTAACCACGACACCAGCTTTCCAGCCTCAGAAAGACATTTTATATAATGCAAATGAAATTTACATAAAAAATTCTAAGAAATTTTAGAATTCGATTTCTAAAATGGCTAGATGAGATAAGAACTCAAAGCTGCCAAAAGGATGAAGAACACAAGAAGGCAGAGCGCATCTAAGTATAGGCTGACACTATGTGGGTGCCAGTGATTCTAAAACACACAAGATTAAAATGGGACATGATTGTATGTGAGATGGAACGAGAACGCCACGCAATAATGCTGTCTAGGACGTCAGCATCTTAACCCATTATTGACTGATGAAGGCCTGACATAAATCTAGTTACTGTAGCATGTGTGCACCGACCCCTTTCATAAGCTAACTTGCTGGAAAGGCAGTGAACTCCCCAAATTCAGATATCACCCATCTGAAAATGAAGGCAGGTGCAAAAGAGACAAATGAAATAAAAGGCTTAGGTATCTTGGTTTCGACTAGACAATTCTAGAGGCTAGGACCAGCATAGCATCTATATCCAGTTTTAGTTCCTGGAGGGAGCTAGCTGTTCATGAAGGATGCTGCCGGATAGTGATGTGGATGAGAGGGGTGGGACTTGGTTCTGGAGGACACTGGCTTTGTCATCTCTGGTTCCTTTGTAGCCCGACTGGTTTTCTTTTACCTAATATGGGCAAATCAGTTTAACTCAGATTCCATGGAGAGAACAGATGATGTTTGTCAAGTTTTTTATTAATCAGAAAAAAAATACATGAACAAAAAAAAATGATGATTTCTATTCAAAATTCACCCTGCACAATCCAAATCAGTAGACCAGAAGAGTAACCATTTGCGTGTGGTGTGCCATCAAAGAGGGACAGGGAAAGAGGCTGAAAATGGCTTGAGAAGATTCAATATGTCCTGACATATTTTTGCCTGAAAAACAGACATGAAACTACCATGCATTTCTAGTCTGAAAAGAGGCTCTCTCCAGACTTCTAAATTAAAGACTATCCTTGAAGATATAATTTGATATGTAGCTGAAGTTGTCAAAATGTATCTATCATGCCTAATAACCCCCACCGTACTTGACAGTGCCGATGAAAGTAAACAGGCTTTTTAGAGTTGGATCCAAATGGTGAATCCCACTTTTAACTTATTAATCACATAGCTATTCAAGCCGTGATCCCTCTTAATCTGTAAAATTGAGGCAATGATGCTTTATTCATGGGGGAGATTAAAGGCACATGCAATGTTTTTTTAAGAATAGCCACAGCACTGTAGGGTGGCAGTTACACCAACCTGCTGTAAGTAAGATATCCATTCTGTTCACTGTTTTCAGTCAAGATGCCTCTTAGGTTCCCACCATTACTTCTCAGTTTTGAGGGGCAGCACTAGGGATTGAACCTGGGATCCTGTGCCTGTGCACTGTAGGCACATGCTCTACTGATGAGTAACACCAGCACTATAGCTTTTTTTTTCAATACCCTCATATAGGAGGAGGGAGGAAGCAGGGAGGCATGACCCCCACCAGGAAGCAGGTCCCTTTATATTACCAAGTCAAGTCAAAAGACATTATGGGCCTGTGATTTGAATTGAAGCATGGGTATCTAGAAAACCCAGAGCACAATTTGTAGTATAGTTGGAGAAAGGCTTTTAGAGAATGATAGACTGGTTAGCATTGTGACCTAAGATTTTGGAGGCTGGGATTGGGATGGAATGTAGGGGGAGGTTGTTGTGATGGAGGGTAACATATGGGGTGTGGGGCTGATTTATGATGAAGGGTAACATGTGGGGTATGTGGACCTGGTTAATATATGACCCATGAGGCACGACCAGGGTCAGGTTGCCTTTGACTCCTTAATGGCAGGAGCTGAGCAGGTGGTTGTTAATTATCCTGACAGCCCTGCTTTCCCACCTATGTAACAAGACAATGATGTATTTTGGTTTTAGTGAAAATCATATTATCAAAGTTCCACTCTTTGTTCTGTACCTCCCCAGCATCAACCTAGACACATAGAAATGACTCCAATATCATCCTTTTGGTATCTTGGGCAGTGGGACACACAGAACCAAAATAAAGGTTTGCCATTTGTCACCCTCTGTTTCTCCCTGTCAGGAGAAAGGTCTGTACATCACAAGGCAAATTAAGTCTAAGGGTTTGTCAGTGGCTCAATCAAGGAGGGTGGCTAAGCCATCTGACCAGTTTTTGTTACTATCACAACAGGCTTGAGGCTGGGTATTTGATAAAATAAGGAGGGTCACTTAGCTCACAGCTTTGGAAACTTCGAGTCCAAGACTAGTTTCATCAATTCAGCCCCAGGACTACAAGTTGTAGCCTTGATGACTACAGCTGTGACCTCGAGTGAGCTCCTCTGGTTTTCTGTAGGTTCTAGTCCAGCTTTGACACAGGAATTTCTCTAATAAGAGTTTATGTCATTTTATTGGGTATGTTTGCTTTTATACCTAATCTTCTAAATTAGACTTCCCAGTCAGTCTGTTCTAGTGAACAAGTAGATATCTTATCTTGTGCATCTCCATTTCACATCCCCTTGCTTGGTCAGTAATCAAGATCCACTGGTTCTTTAGACAGTAGACAACCTACAGAGGCAACACGGGTAAGTGGAGGATACTTAAATATCTGTAGGTGCTTCTTATTGTCATGAGTGATTTCCTCACTACAGCATGGTCATGGACCATAAAGAAACAGACACATTATGTTATCCCAGTTGTCCCAACAATGAAAATAACAAAGTCTGATGTGGTAGTTAGATCCCTGGTAAGGACAACTGAGCTGTGAACACTCCCTAATAGAGGAAAGCAGGGAGGGACATCGGACCCAAATAGGGTTCTATCCATTACCCACCTCCAGCCCCTATCCAGCTTCTTATGGTCTTAGGACAATGATCTTAGGTCCCATGGTCTTAGAGTACATAGAAAGTGGTACTTACCTTGAAATGGCACTCTGCCAATGAAGCTTTTGGGAGGTCATCACCCATGCTTGGGTGGGAGTTTTGGTGACACTGTTGCTTTTGAGTGCCTACCAACTTGCCACCTCCTGCTCCTGTAAGCTATCCCTCAGCCACACATTGTACATTACTCCTCCCCCAAGCTCCTGTAAGCAACTATCCTCACTAAGCTCCATCTCTCTCCAAGCTGGGTTTGGATGCAATCATAGTTTTGGTCTATTGCTGGCATCCTATCTGAGGTACATAGACATTTCTTGACACCTTAGAAAAAAGTCGAGCAATTCTCTCCCATTTGAAACTCAGTAGCTCTTAGCCTGAGTCCTTGAGAAACCCATCCAATGGGGAGGGGCAAGGAATTGGTAATGATACTTTCCCTGAAGATGCAAGCCCATAGCACTGAAGGTAAGAACCACAGATAGGGAAAGATGAAGAAGACAGATGCATTGTGTTACCATCCTGGCTACATCTCTATCAAACACCCCAAAAGGTAACTTAGTGAGATTATTCATGTCATACATGGGAATATTGCAGAAAGTTTAAAAGAAGAAAACTTACCTGCAGAATAACCTGCAGACAGAGAAGGAGTGGGAAATTTGTCCATCTCTCCATCTCTCACTTCCCTCAGTGAGGAGCTCACCCCTCACCCCCATAATTTGTTCTGTCAATCATTTCTCTTGAGTTTGAACCTATATTTTACATATTGTGTCTTATTAAAATCCAGAAGTGTATTGTGTTGGGGGGGGGGAGTGATCTGCCATGACAGACAGAGACATTACTAATGAGATGGGGGAGTGTTAATCTGGGAAGTTAAAAAGATTTGCATCCCAACATGTATATGGCTATAACCTATATTATAGAGGTGATTTTCATTCTCCAGCATAGGATGTATCATGAAAACAGTTGTCCTAGATAAATACAGAAGTTGGCTCATTCACAGCACATGCTAGAATATCTATGATGGATTTCTGAAAAGTCTGGCTCAAATTTTAGTTTAACTTCTTCAAGGTTTTCCTGTGCTCATTGGGTGTGGGGACTGATGAAGAGAGTTTTAGTGCCAACTTAACCAAAAAACGATTGTGAGGTTCAGTGTCAGGTACAGAAGCGAAAATGTCAGAGAAAGGCCCCATTGAGAAAGAGCTCTATAGATTCATTTAGCTTGTTCTGTATAGCTGGAAGCTACATTGGAAATGTGCGCACACACGTAGCTCTGTAGATATGTAACCGTGGGTAATGTTAGTAACTGGAATGCTAGACAATGAATCCTAAACTCTACATTTTATTTGTAAACTCACCCCTTTAACTAACTCAACATAAAATATTTGGTCTTCTTCATTTCAGTTCAAGTGAGGTATGCTAACTAGAACTGTATATAATTTTTCTAACCCCCATGTTTTTATGGTAAGGTTCAGCCAGTAATCTCAGAGACAAGTCATGCCTTTCTTCAAGGACTCTCAGGCATTCTAAATTTCTCCCTATCTTGGTGGGGAGCTTTGAAAACATATGGCTTGGCACTAACAAGAAATTCTCCCATGGTACTTCAGGGCAGGGGAAGTTTCGTATGGAGAATTTTTGTGTGCTTGCTGGAAAGAACTCAACATCCTTCCTTGGGTCATGTTTTCAGTGTCTTAGCTAACTATGAAATTCATGTCTAGATTGTCTGGAAGTACAAGGGAAAAAAATCCAGAAATCACCATGACTGATTGAAATGTGAGTAAAAGCATATAACCTAACAATTTTATTATAGTGGCATGAAGATTAGGTGCAATTTTTCCTAAGGTAACTTGTGCAACAAAAAGGACCAACAGAGCACACCTTCCCTAATCCATTAGTGATCTGGTTATTTAGCATAAAATGAGTGAGAGCTTTTTTTTGCACTCTGGCTTTAGGATTTGGTCTCCTTTTTGGACTTCTCCATGTGCAGAGGACTCACAATTTGTAATGTCCAACCTAGAATCTTGCCATCTTACAATGGCAAAGAGTGATATGCATTCAGCAGAAACCATACATTGACTTTGGAATTTTATCTTTTCCTGTATTTCCATACTGGTGATGGGACACTCTCTGGTGGTGCTGGGGGACTGCAGGCAGCTGCAGGCCCTGATGTAACCCTCAGTTATGAAGGGGAAGCTGTGTGGCTGGACTACAATGTACGGTAGGCTAGGTGTGTGAAATGCATGTCTGACTATGCAGCTCCACTCTGGATGTGCTAACATGTTACTCCTTCACACACAGAGGACCATCTGTACTTTTGGCAGCATACAACCTGTTTAGGTGTCCAAAAGAACTTTCTAGAAAGATGAGTCAGAACCTGATGGATCTGATGGATACCCTGGGATAGAATCCAAAGTCAAAGGCCAACAAGACTCTATGTGGGAAGGAACATGCTATTATTCCTCTCCAATATGCTCCAGTCAGGCCAGCCTCTGGGGTGAACAATAATGATTATGTGATTATATTTAAAAAGATGGATTTGAGATGCATATTAGATGCAGAACCAACAGGCCTTGGTGATAAATAGAAGAGTTGAAAGGGTGGAGCAATGAGATAAGGATTTGTTTGAGGTTGTGACAGATCAGTACAGTCTCAGTACAATGAAACAGATGACTGGGTAAGTTATCACACAGGAACACGTGGCAGTGATAATTCCTTCTTTATTGTGCATGGTGGATACTCCTATTGGTGTCAGAACTTTGTGCCATAGGAATAGCTTCACCTCTGAACCCAGTTCTCCTAGTTTTATGGACAACAGTACGTCTTAAAGCTGGAAGTGCGGCCATTGTGGAAAGGCATGGTTGCTCTAGCACTTTTGGTAATTCTTCAACTCAGTTCCAAGGCCATGAGCAGTTGAGAGTTCATTTTGAAAATGCAAGCCAGTGTCTTTGACTGGGGATAGAATCTGAAAAACATCATTTAAACATGGCCCCCATGTACTTTAGAGATTCTCACCTTGAGAAAATGGTGAGTATTACTCAACCCATAAAATGTTTGCTGTACCAGCATGTACCTGAGTTAGATCCCTTAAAACCTACATAAAAAGAAAGAAAGAAAGAAAGAAAGAAAGAAAGAAAGAAAGAAAGAAAGAAAGAAAGAAAGAAAGAAAGAAAGAAAGCAAGCCAATCCCAGTGGCATGTGTCTGGAAACCCAGTGCTGAGAGACAGAGGCAGAAGGACTCCTGGGCCTCAGGTTCAGTGAAAGACCCTTCCTCAAATAAAAAAATGTAGGCACTGATTGAAAAAGACACCCAATATGAACTTCTGGCTTTCATATACACATAAATGTGTACATCCATACTTCATTCCAACCTGCAAACACAAGCACGCATTTACACATACACACACACACACGGATACACACACATAGACATACATACAGACAGACAGACACACACACAGACATACACTAGAGAGAGGATGGAGAAGGAAGAAAGGAAGGAAGGAGGGAGTGAGGGAAGGAGCAAAGAAGGGAGAGAGAGGGAGGAAGGGAGGAAAGAGGGAGAAAGAAAACACCTGCTTTGGAACTAATATATTTGTTAAACATAGTAAAAGTTGAATGTGAAGAACACGAAGAGGCATGGTTGGGAGGGTGAGAGCCACAATCTGGGAATATGTTCTAACACATCCTATGAGGATGATATTCACTCCCTAAGTAAAGAAACTGGTCAAAATACATGAAATCAAATTTTAAAAGGTGAATTTGAGTTGCCTTCACTTCACTGTAACTGACAAGTTGAATCTTTCTCAGATGCCCAAGGAATCAAAGATTTAACTTTGAGCCCTGGACAAGGGCAAGGAGAAGCTCGAAATCCCTCATGGGAGTGAAGGGAAGAGGATGGTCGGAGGCCCAGAGGGCTGGTGTGGGCACACACGGCCAGATGAATGAGTAAGCATAAGGCAGTCTGTTCTCTGCGTCCTCTCAGAACACCGACACAGCTAACCAGCCTCCACCTGCCTTCTCTTTTGGATGTACTTTTACAGATACACAGTGGAGATCCAGGTTGGGAACAAAGGGAGACCTCACAGAAAATCAAGGGGCTTCATCAGCTCTACTCGACTTTTGTTTTTCAAATTTCATGAAGGATCACTTTCATGATCAACAAAACAGAACAACAATTTAAAGCCTCCAGTTTTAAAGTACATGATACAGTTTCTCCAAATATCCACAGAGGGGGCTCCGGCCACCATCCATCCCCAGTTCAGTCTCTACCTGTGGAATCTGAGACCTTCTCACATATAAATTCAATTTGCCACCTTCTGGATGAGAAGAGACTGGCTTTCTAAGCCCCAGGATGAGAGTGACACGGAGCACAAGATTGTGTGGCACCTTAAAGAACTTCCCTTTTATTAGCCCCTCCATAATCACATTAACTTGGCTGGAAAATTCAAACTAATTCTTTCCCTAGAGGTCCCTGGAATAATAGTTGTAGAAATCTGTGAAAGAGGGATAAATACAATTCAATAATTATATTGATAAATAAAATGAAAATCAACTAATTATGTCATTCACTCAGATGCCGGGCTCGGCTGTTGCTGGCTTTCTGCTCTGCTGCCTGCTAAACTTTTCCTGTCACACTTCAATAAATTTAATTGTGCAGAATAAATGAGCTAATTTTTGAAGTCGCAGGCTCTGTTAGCAAGATAAGAGTGGTGATTTATTGACCTCTCCCAGCTCCACCGAAGCCTCGCCCTCCTTTTGCTGACACATCAGCAGGTAGCATCCCTGGCCACTTCTCTCCTCCCCTCAGTGGTCCTCCCCCACCGCTCCTGCTGAGGTCTGTCATCACCTTCTCTCTGCCTTCTTGTCTTTGAAATCATGGACTGTGCATCCTAACAAGCTGGCAGGGCCTGACTCCTGTTTGCACAAAGAGGTCTGTGGTTTCGGTAGAGTTCTATAGGGAGCTGACTATTGTTTCATTCTGGCAGCTGCCCGAACCCATCACTGAATTGAAGCCCTAGGTTGCAAACTCGCACCTTGCTGTGAGGTGACACCCAGTTCCTCTGCAGGTGTGGCAGAGATAATGGAAACAATAACTCCCATTCTTGGACTTCAAACTGATTCTTGCGACAGGGACCCGGATGTCATGATAGATCAAACATCATTTCTAAATGCAAGGTCACTTCCTGGATGCTGGCTGAGATGTGACAGCTTAAAATATAGCCATTCAAAATGTCAAGAGGTATGTACATAAGCAAAATAGGATCTGCTTGAAGTCCAATAGGTTGGGGCCTAAAATAGCTTTTACATACAATTTCTCTGGCATGATATCTCCTTCGTATTAATGATGAATTATTTCTCATATCAGCCCCAAGGGCTTTCCTTTATCTCTTTGTCTGAGACAGGATCTCACTGTGTAGCCCTGATGCCATGAAACTTGCTACATAGACCAGGCTGGTCCCAAGTTTACTACAATCTTTCTGCCTCAGGCCTCCTAGAGCCCAGATTACAAATATACACACCATGCCTGGCTTATATTTTCAATGTCAACCCAAAGCTGGAAATCCAAAGATGTTTAATAAATATAAACAAGTACACAAATTAAAACAATGAGTTGCATTTGCTTTCAGACTATCACATTAAAGGACTTCACACACATATATTTTATAACCTGTTGTGTGACGATTTAGAAAAGGCACAATTGTATGCCGAACCGTGACGTACTAATCCCTGGGTAGTGGGGTCAAATAAGGATGTAAAAGAGTTCCCTAAAGGAAGAATAGAAATATAATTCTTTGTAGTAAGCAAGTCTTGTAAGCCATCACTCTGTATCTAACTGTTGTCTGAATTCGTACACAAAGGAAGTACAGCTCATGGTACACCATAAACTCTTCCTACTGAAGGCATCCACACGCCGATCTCTCAGAGGGGTGTGTCGATCATCCTGGCAGACTCTGGTGACTCTCATTCCTGGGGTCAAGAGTAGCAGTGGCCCTAACAGTTCTGGGATTCGAGGTTTCAATCCTCTGGCTTAAAGCGGCTGGAGCTGTACATCTGTAGTTAGACAAAGGGGTCAGCAGTGTGTGTTGGCTGTGTGTGGGTATGAGTGAGTGTGTGAGTGAAATTTTGCTGGTTCCCTCAGATGTGAAGCAGATGTGTGCCTCTTTAACCTTTTGTTCCTTTCTTATTCTTTATATTTTCATCTCACTACCTTCTTCATTATATTTCAGGGATTTGTGCCACTCAACCGCCTCTATTTTTTCCACCACACTTGGACGATCTCTCTGATAAGGCAAAGCAAGGCGAAGTAAGGCTGCAGGATTCTTTATGGAGTCCTAACCCAAGGGCATTGTCCCGAGACTCACAGGGACTTTCTCTAAGGAGTCCCCAGGTCTCTGCTTGAAGGAAGTCACAGAGCCAATGAAAATCAGATTAGAACTGCTTGCAGAGCCTTGGAGACAGGAGGGCCCCCAGTCAATGGATGCTTTGGCCTCGCTGTCACTATGTCATTATGTCATTCATGTTTAACAGCTTTAAAAAAAATAGCCAGCAAATCTGGATGTCCAGAAGCTGACACTGGAGGATGTGGGGTGTTAGGCTAATCTGGGTTCTATAGCATTGCCCTGTCTCAACAAGCAAGCAAGCTAGCAAGCAAACAAACAGAAACAATCAAACAAGAAAACCAATTGGAATAAAAAAAGTAGTCAGTGAAGAGTATTGATGTAGCTCATTGGTAGAACATTTACATAGAACCTATGGTCTCTTAGGACACACACACACACACACACACACACACGGGGGGGGGAGAGGGAGAGAGAGAGAGAGAGAACAAAACAGAGATATTAAAAAAATGGAATTAGATTTTCATAAACCTGAATAGCAGAGGGCAGATATAGCACCTCTTCCTACCAGCAATGCACTGTTTTCTTCAAGCAAGACAGCCACTCACTAGACCAGGAAGAACCGCTGGGTATTTGCGCTACAGCTCTACGGCTTCCCCCCCTCTGCCAAAGTGTTTATTGACTCTCTAGCTAAAACCACTTGCACTCCCAGACTCTCTCCTCTTGTGGGAAAAAAAATTAGCAATTACTGTTTGTTTCTCAGAGGGACACAGAGAGGGATTACCACAGGAAATCCACGGAAGATGAGCTTGAGCCAGAGAGAAGCCGGGAACCCACTGAGCCAGCAGCTCTCTGGGACCTGGCACAGAGGAGGGCATAAGACACTAAGTATCCCAGAGCCCCCTTGTGAAAGCGGGGATTTGGCACCCATTCTTCTAAACCTGCCCTCAGCCAGGAGTGCCTGGGAACTATGTGTGGTTGCCTCTGCCTGTGACACTGATTTGTATCTGGGCTTGAACTGTAATGAAAACATGGGCTGAACTCATTACATGAGGCGAGGAAGGCTGCCAAATTTCACAGGATGACATTCCAGCAGGGCGGAAGGTTTTACGGGGCTGCAGTAGGGATAGCTCATAGAAAGGTTTCCAGCTCATAAAACATTTTCAAAACAGCCTTGGCCCTTTTAAGTGAAGGGGACATTATCATTTCTATCTATGACATCTCAGCAAATGGAACTCAAATTCCCTTTGTGACGATTACACAGGGTGCAGACGAAATGGAGGGAACTTGGACGAAGTATCACCTCTCTGAAAAGGTCCCCTTCAGGCAGGATTAGGTGAGAAATGACATCAGAAAATAACGCGTCTGTGTACTGCTGCCAGCTCCATATGTCCGTCTTGTTTTCACAGGTATTTTATTCAACAAATATTACTGAGCCCCCTTTCAGGCGTGGAGGACTGCTGGAGGAGGCGGGGTCCAGTGGTCCATTAGCTAGATCTACTATCTTGGTCCATACACACTAGATGGAGTTAAAGATGGAACCAATAAACGGAAGACAGATTTAAATCAGTCATGGGGGTAATTGTGGCTATTCAGGGAAACAAAGCAAGAGAAAATGAGAAAGAAGCAGGTAGGTGGGGAGACACTTTACATAGTACGTTGAGGGGGATCTTATCTGAGGGGTCACATTTGAACTGGAGGCTAAGTGAAATTATATATATATATATATATATATATATATATATATATATATATATGGGATGGGAAGTGTCTGATCTTTAAAGGTTTGTTTTTAAAAAAAAAAAAAAAAATTACAAGACATGGTCCCTTCTTTTGCCCCAGCTTGGCACTATTTGTGGTTATGTGAGCAGAGCTCTGAATGCTTGTCTGGGGTTTTCTGGTGGCGAGATACAGAACCCACGGGTGTTCTGTAATCTCCGAGTTGACCTCTTTCTATTTTCTGGCAAGAAGCCGTAGTAGCAGGTTGGACATGTGAAATGTGAAATCACAGGGGTTTTGTGCATTTCAGCCTGGGTGCAAAATTGCAGAGAAAAGCAAGAGTCAGGAAAAAAAATCAAATTAGGAAGGCACAGTCGTGTGTGTGTCTGTGTGTGTGCATGTGTGTGTGTGTGTGTGTGTGTGTGTGTGTGTATGGTGTATGGTGTGTGTTTGTGGGGTGTGTGTGTGGTGTGTGTGTGTGTATATGTATATGTTTGTGGTCTGTGTGTGGTGTGTGTCTGTGTGTATGTGTGTATTTGTGGTATGTGTGTTTGTGTGTGTATGTGTGTGTTTGTGGTGTGTGTGTATATATACACATATATGTATGTTTTTGTGTGTATATATTTGTGTGTATGCATGTGTGTATGTATATGTGTCTGTGTTTGTATATGTGTATGTTTGTGGTGTGTGTGTATATATGTGTATGTGTGTATGGTGTGTATGTTTGTGGGGTTTGAGGTGTGTGCCTGTGTATATGTGTGTGTGTTTGTGTGTGTATGTGATATTTGTATGTGTTTGTGGTGTGTGTGGTATGTGTGCCTGTATGTATGTGTGTGTGTTTGTGGTATGTATATATGTTTGTGTGTGTGGTGATTGTGTATGTGTGTGTCTTTGTGTATGCATGTGTCTTTGTGTATGTGTGTGTATGTGGTGTGTGTGGTGTATGTGTCTGTCTGTATGTATATGTATGCTTATGATGTGGGGGTTTGGGAAGTGTGCTTGTGTATGATATGTGTGTAGGTATATGTGGTATGTGTAGTAAATTGGGAGATTAGTATGTGTGCACATGCATAGTTTATCTTGGAGGCAAAGGTCAACTTGATGTGCAGTCCTCAGTTGCTCTCCATCCCGTTTTCTGAGACAGAGTTATCACTGAACCTAAGTCGCCCATTCTGCTAGCCTGGGGGCCAGTGAGGCCCAGGCATTCCTCTGCCCCCTGAGGGAGAGCATTCCATAGCTTTTTTTTTTTTTTTTTTTTACCAGCTTTGTTGAACGTGAATAATCCCCTCAGCTCCCTCTCATTTTCTCTCAGCAGATGCAATAAGACTTGTTAAAATGTTTCTGCCTTCTGTGTGTGCAAACTCCACATCAGCAGGTTGGGAAACATCTTTATGTGTGTGGAGCAGTGGTGGTTAGCTTGGCCAATATCAACACACACAGTACGAATTTCATATGTGGAACATTTGCACAGAATGAAACTAAGCATAAGAGTGCTCAGCAGCCAGAAACACACTGCTCTTCGTGGTCGGGAAACTGCAACTTTTTTTGTTTTACTTATTTTATTAGATTTTTTCCTTCATTTACATTTCAAATGCTATATCCTCCCCCCCCCCCCCCCCCGCTCCCCTACCCCCCCACTTCCACTTAAGCCCAGTACTACGATCTACTGACTTTTACTGACAGATTACTAACTAAATAGCAAGGTCATGCACACTTTTAAGTGATTTCTGAATCCTGAATCTATTAGTTATCTAACTACCAATAGCAAAGGTTCTCATTTCTTTTCTTCTGATGAGATCTTGCTATGTAGCTCAGCTTGCCTTGAATTCTTCATCCCCCTGTCTCATTCCTGCCTCAGATTTTTGCCCTGTGCCTTCTAATGACTCTCCTTTTCGTTCTCCTTTTCTTCCCCCTCTTTTCTTTTCTTTTCTTTTCTTTTCTTTTCTTTTCTTTTCTTTTCTTTTCTTTTTTTTTTTTTTTTTTTTTTTTTTTTTTTTTTTTTTTTTTTTTTTTTTTTTTTTGATATAGAGCCTCACAAGGTAGCCCAGGTTGGCCTGCAAATTATGACTCTCCTGTCGCGGTTTCATATTCCTGACGTATATGCATACACCATCAAACCAAGAAATCCTTCATTCTCATTTGTAAGAAGAGACTTGGTAGGAAGTGTGATCTGTATTAATATGCATATGTGTGTATGTATCTGTCATATTATACTACTGACCAGTGCTCCACCTTCCTTTCTGTTGCTATGATAAAACAGTCCCATAAAAAGCAGCTTGGAGCCGGGCGTGGTGGCGCACGCCTTTAATCCCAGCACTCGGGAGGCAGAGACAGGCGGACTTCTGAGTTCGAGGCCAGCCTGGTCTACAAAGTGAGTTCCAGGACACAGGACAGCCAGGGAGATACAGAGAAATCCTGTCTTGAAAAATAAATAAATAAATAAATAAAAATAAAAATAAAAAAAATAAAAAGGCAGCTTGGGGAAGAAAACGGTTATTTCATATTATTTTTCCAGTCAGAGTCCATGATGGAGGGCCTCAAAGTAGAAGCCTAAACTAGAAATCATGGAGGAACAGGGCTTACTGGCTCATTCTGGCTTGTGTGCTCATTGATTGCTGCTTGGCTAGTTTTCTTACACAGCCTGGGACTGCCTGCATAAGGATGGTGCCGCCCCCAGTGGGTTGATCTCTTCTGTACGAATTAATAATCAAGACAGATCTTTCCACACATCAGTCTGATCTAGGCAATTCCCAAACTGAGATTTGTCTTCCCACGTGGCTCTAGGCTGTGCCAAGTCTATCACTGGGACAACCAGTTGCTGTCCCTGTCTTCCTTCCTGTTGTAAGCTTTTAGACAAACTCCTCAACTACACTTTCAGCTCTAATGATAATGAAATAATCATAATAATGATAATGATAATGAAAGTGGAGGAGACATAGGGCTGGAAGGTCAGTGGAGTTAACATCTGGATAAGAGGCTCATCTTTGATATCTGGGATGGTTGGATTTTAATCCTAGATTTTCCAGGCCTCAACCTTTATCGACGGTTCTCAAATTCTCTAGACTTCAGTTTCACTTTCTGGAAGATGGGGCTAACACATTTGGTTATCTGCAGGCTATATATTTAGTGTTTAGCTAAGTAGCTAATACTCAATCGACCTTCTCAGAAAATCCTTTACGTAGTTTTCAACTAACTCTAAAGAACATTCTAGATGTATGAGGATTGCTCTTGAGCAGTCAGCATGGTCTTTACAGTTCAGACCACATGTGCTCCTAGTTGAATACAAGCTGTTAATCTTAAATTCTATTTCAATTGATTGATTGATTGATTGATATCAGATCTTATGTAGCTTGAGCTGGTCTAAACTCACCCTTAATAGGCTAGCCTTGGACTTCTAATCCTCTTGCCTCTACTCTTCAACTGCTAGAATTATGGGTGTGTACCACCTTGCTCAGCTAGAATCCTTTCAGCAATGAGCATGATAATCAGCTGCCTTTCTGAGAGACTGTCATTAGTGTCTTCCAGGACACCATGGCACCATGTATAATAACTGACAGAGACCTTGTTTTCTGTTTCTCACCAAAACAGTGGTAAATTCCACTTTCTGGAAGCAGGAAGAAGATAGAAATGGCCATGAACACAGCAATAGACATCCACTTAGAAGTATCCAATGCCATCTAACTGATGAGAAGTTCACTCTTCAAGTTGAGAAGATACAAAGCTAGCATCTGAGCTAACTAAGAGGGTAAAGTCAAACAAGAATAATTTCCCAGTGCACAATGAAGGATTGATCTGTGTAGATTGACCTAGAGTTGAGATAAAGCTCCAAATTCTTGTCAAGTTGAATCCTAGAAAGAGAAAAAGTAGTAATTTCTGGGATGGATAAGCTAGAGGTAATCAGTAATTTAATCTAATTAAAATACTCCAAATAACCATTACAGATGACCCATATATGTTCTTCAGAAGTAAAATCCATGGGAGTTGAGATCAAATGTGTCTGAGGGTTCCTGTCCCTGCATGCATGTGGGTAAAAATAAAATTTAATGAGAAGATTCTTTGTGTTAGAAATATTTTTTGACTAGCATTAAGAAGATTAAAAAAACAAAACAAGACTTAAGAATGACCTCAATGGTATTTTTTCTCAGAAATCTGACCTTTTAAGTCCTAATAATTAATAATACTTTATTCTCAGTGGATTTATGTGGAAAAATTCTATTTTCATCTCTAAGGCTGATAATTATGCCAAACCATCATAATGATTCATTCAATGCTTAGCATGCAGTACAGACCCAGACAGGCACTTTAACCCATGCTATTTAATTTAATACTGTTAACCATACAAGGACATATATACTTGCCCCTGTTTTGTAGATAGGAGGGGGGAAAGTTCAGAAGACTTGCAAATAATTAACTAGTTCAGACTACGTTGTATAAGAAGATTAAAACCCTGCATTTGAACGCGCACCTTCTAAGTCCACGCTTCCTATTCAATATGCTTTCTTTATAAGAATGCACAGACATAGTTTAACATCCAGGAAGCTCTCCCAGTCACTCTTTAGCACAATGGCTGCCAAAGAGATCAATGTGTTAATGAGTGAAATCTTTAAGAGTTGTTTGTTCTATTTTTAAGAACCGTTGCTTAGGGCTGGAGAGATGGCTCAGCGGTTAAGAGCACAGGGTGCTCTTCCAAAGGTCCTGAGTTCAAGTCCCAGCAACCACATGGTGGCTTACAACCATCTGTAATGAAATCTAATGCCCTATACTGGAGTGTCTGAAGACAGCTACAGTTTACTTACATATAACACATAAATAAATCTTAAAAAAAAAAAAAAGAACTGTTGCTTAGTGTGGTGGTCTGAATAGGCTTGGCCAGGAAATGTACTCTTAGGAGGTGTGGCCTTGTTGAAGGAAGTATGTCACTGTGGATGTGGGCTTTAAAACCTTCATCCTAGCTGCCTGGAAGCCAGTATTCTGCTAGCAGCCTTCAGATGAAGATGTAGAACTCTTAGCTTATGCACCATGCCTGCCTGGATGCTGCCATGCTCCCACCTTGATGATAATGGACTGAACCTGTAAGCCAGCCCCAATTAAATGTTATCCTTTATAAGAGTTGCATTGGTCATGGTGTCTGTTCACAGCAATGGAAACCCTAAGGCCCTCAGTAAAATTTTCTTGAATAAATATTAAAAATAGTACTTTATCCATTACCATAATCTCCAAAACTAGACAATATATTAAACCTGAGTATGTAGCATGTGCTCAAGATTAGTCCCTAAATGGAGTCTTCTTATGTCCAATCCTTTTCATCTCTTGACCATGAATTCCAGGGACAAGATTGAATAAATAATTTATAAGGCTTAGCAGAGGTTTTTTTTGTCCAAAACAATATTATAAGTTCCAAGTCAGCATCCACATGGATTTCAGGCAAAGCTGGAATCTGTGTGAGCGACAGACCCTATGTATGTCAACAGCTTACACATCCAGAGAGATGCCTCACTTTACAAAGATGGGTGTTCGATAAGACACACTCAACACGTTTCCCAGAGATGCAGAGCTGGATGAAGACTAAATTCATCAGCATCCACACAAATTAGAAATTAACCCCCATACACACATACATACACACAGAGAAAGAGAGAAACAGAGGGAAACACAGGGAGAGACAAAGAGACAGAGAGGGAGCATTTAGGATAAAATGTAGACCAACTTGACTTTGGAATCAGACTCAATTGTTATAGAAAGAAATAACAAAGACTCTCCTCTATGCCCCTAGACTTTGAGAGGCACATAGAGATCGCATCCACAAATACCTTATTGAGCACACTGTTTTCTTTTATCAATCCTCATCTCCTTACTTGTCCTTACTCCCATCTTCATCCAGGAGACATCCCTGCATTTATCCCCATAGTGTCTAGAACTTGTCAAGATTTTATGGTAATAATCTTTGAGTAATCCTTTAAACAGAAAATCCTCTAGATTTGCAGATTAGAGCTGATGCCTGTCTTGTTCATTGTCACTTACCGTGTACCATACACATCATAATAGATTCTCAATAAACATTTCGATGATTAAAACATTTAACGATAGAAAGGAAGATGGAAAAAAGTAGTAAAAATAACAACAACAAAAAAATTATGACAGTCAACAAGAGTAAATGGAATGCAACTATTCAAAAAGCTGTATTGGGACAAGAAATTAATGCCAAGTTCTTTCCTTGTAAATCTAGTGATGGCCATACTGTGTGCACACACATCCATCTTACATTCTTGTTCTTTTGGAATCCTTCTGCATACCTAAATTGAGTGAAGAAAGTGAGAGGACTACAAAGGTTTGCCAGCCAATTCTGCGCATTGAACTGGCCCTACTCTGCTACTTGTGATGGTCTCAAAGACAAACTTGGGTCAATGAGAACTGGCATTACAGGCATGTACTCTTTCTTCCATACTAAGACGTGATTAGCATAGCTCTTGTGTGTAACTCGTAGGATAAACAAATAAAATGGATCTTGCCTCTAAAATATGAAATAGATGCTGTTGAACAGTACACAAAGGAATCTCACAGACCCTGGGTACCTCAAAAGCTACCACTCTACACAGAGGTCTGAAGTAGATTATTATTTTTTCCTTCTATTCCCCACACTTTGGGTCCAATGCCAACTAATGCCAGAGAATTAAAAATATACGAGGTGCACAGTAACTCCCTTCTTTGGCTCTTCCTACCATGTATACAAATCTGAGTGATAAAAAGCTCAATTCACTCAGCAGAGAACTGGCTTCTGTCTGATGGAATTTCACTGTAAGCTCTCACAGAGGGAGCAGTTGGAGCCATTCTATCTCCCATCCTTCTCGGTGGGAGATGGAACCTTGGAAATGGGGGAGGAGAGAAATGAGCACTCAAGGACATGCCTGTTGGTGGCTATGTCCCCAGGCATCTTACAGCACACGAGGCTATGACTGCAGTCATGCCATTGGAAAGTCTGGTTTTCTCCTTCAAAGCCCTCTCTATTCTAAGGTCACCTGCCACTGCACAAGAGCCAGGCTGGCAAATTAAACTCCTTCTAGTCGGGTTTTCATAGAGGTGAGAAAAACTCTTCTCAGTAGATGTATTTGCCACTGGCTCTGCTCTTCCCAGAACCAGGCTGATGGGCACCCAAGAGCCAGTCAAGTACAGAGTAGTAGTAGTAGTAGTAGTAGTAATAGTAGCAGCAGCTACTGTTTGCTTGTTCTTCATGTTTACCTATATCTGGATTTTAGTTCATGACTGTTGGAATTAATTTTAGGTCCTATATTTTTAATCAAGCTGATTTCCATGCCTACCCCTCTATATACAGCTCCATTTTTTCTCCCCCCCCCCACAAAAGGACTTTTATGTAGTATGATTGTGACACTGAACACTCCCCAGATCTTCCCCTCACCACGTTTATCACCACTAAGACTTAAAATTGGAGTTCTTCAAAAAACATCCTTGCTCCTTTTGGAACTATTGGCCTTGCAACTGCTGTTAGTTCTCTGGGTGCCAGGCATGGTGGTTAATAGCATATCCTTGTCTGGGTCAGGATGAAAATGTGAATCTATCTTATAAGGTGAAGAAAAACAATCCAAGTTAGTCGAAGTCACAGTTTGTCTGACAAGCCTTTGTGCCCTAACAGAAAAAGTTTGAAGATTTTGCCAGGCATTATAATTTTTTAGGTGAATACATTATAGATTTTATCTATAAATTCAAATATCTACTCAAGAAAACTGGAAGTTTAGATATGGAGTGGGTACCTAAGAGAGAAGTGTTATTTATGATTCTTATTTAAGAAGTAGAGAGATGGCTGACTTTGAGAGAAAGTGAAAAAGTAAGAGCAATGGAAAAGAAAATAAAGGAGGAAGGAGGGAGAGGAGGGACAGTGGAGGGAGGGAGGGAAGGAGGGAGGGAGAGAGGAAGAAGAGAGACAGAGGGAGGGAGGGAGGGAAGGAGGAAGAGAGGGAGAAAGAGAGTCCACGAGATCAAAGCTATGTTTTTAAAAATATACTTTAAAAATCACTTTATACTCTGACCACTTTTCCCTCACACAGTCCCTCTTTGATTCTGGGGAGCCTCCCCCATCCTAGATCTCTAGATGTCTTCCTGATGCCCTCAACCCCTACACTGAAGATTTCCATTCATTCTCTTGGCCTTTCGGCTCTTTCTTCTGTCTCTTCCCACACCTGATCCGGAAACCCACCCCCACCCCTTTCCCATCCCTTCTCCTACCCAGTTCCCTCCCTCCATCTGCCTGCCTATTTTATTGTCTTTCAAAGTAATATTCAAGCATCTTCACTTGGGCCTTCCTTCTTGTTTAGCTTCTTTGGGTCTGTGGAATATAGCACGGCTATCCTGTATTCCATGGCTAATATCCACTTATGAGTATGTACCATGGAAGTCCTTTTGAGTCTGGGTTACCTCACTCAGGATGATATTCTTGGGTTCCATCCATTTGCAATTTGGTGCTGGCCTCCAAGAGAATTTAGGTTTGGATTAACAGGATGGTAATCTGTGCACAGCTTAGGTCAAGTGATCTAGGGCACACATCCTGGTGCTTTCTTTCCTGTACTGCACTCAGCCTCAGTAGTTACTGAAGGGGCAGAACATATTTATTGAGCATTTCTGTGTGTGTGTGTGTGTGTGTGTGTGTGTGTGTGTGTG
>NC_034605.1:50710482-50730867 GCF_900095145.1 Mus pahari | reverse complement strand
TCAATGCCACTTGGGCCAAGTCTTAAAATTAAGTGAGCTCGATAAGAAGAGCAACATGACCACAAACACAGACATGAGAATCACATAGTTTGACTTCAAACCCTGACTCTGTGACTATTATCTCTACGACCAAAATGGATTTGATCTTTTGGTACGTGAACTTCCTCCTTGTATAATGAGGACAGCATTCACTCTGTGATGTTACTATGAACAGTAAGGAAATTGAAAATGCTGGCAGTTATTGGGAGAGGGACTGTCGTCTGAGACACTCAGAGCAATAGTCAAAGGTTAGTAATGCTATACGTAGATGACATACTTATAAACTTTACTGAAGGGCAGAGATTCCCTAAGATGACACTATTTAACTAACAGAGAGAATTGATGCCAACAAGATGGTATTTAAGATGGAAACACACGAAGCCTCACCCTGCAAAGTTAACAGAATTTTGTTTAACTTTCTCCTCAAAACAGGACACTTATTCTGCAGTCCTTCAACACCAACTGGTGCCAAGCACTCCACAAAGTACTCTGTAATAGAGAGAGTGGGCAGAAGAGATCCAGTTAGAGTCTTCCCAGTGGTATCAGTGGGCACCAAAGCAAGAATTCCATTCTCCTAATCAGCCATGGTTTGAGCATGGCATTCAATTCTCACTCTGAATTGTGTGAGAGACGTTGGCAAACTGCCAAATGACCAAAGTACCTCCCTCAGGGTACTGAGGGGCCTGAAATTCTCATGTGTAAGAAAGCATGGAGAAATGGGGACACGTGGTCTGAAAAAGAGGGGCGGGAAGGCAAGTGATGACTTTACTGGAACTTTCTGTTTATGGCTATGCACGGACTACTGTGACGTGACTTTCTAGCTCACTTTCCAGATATCCCCACTTGGACTATATTGATGACTTTCTGTCATTTTAAGAACTGCGTGGAGGATGTTAAACTCTACTTATTCCTGCACCAAGTTTTGTATTTGCATATTACTTTAATGTTATTTCTCTTGATTACTACTCTCAAGAAGGGCTATGGGCTCAAGAAGCCAAAGCATGAGAAAGGCAGCAGAAGGATTAGGGACTAACCACAAAAAAAAAAAAAAAAAAAACCTAAAATCAGGGTCTCTGTCTCTGCCCTTCCCTTTGCTCCCACTCCTCCCCCCCCCCTCCCCCCCCCCCCCCCCCCCCCCCCCCCCCCTCCCCCTACCCTCCCCTACCCTCCCCCTACCCTCCCCTACCCTCCCCCTACCCTCCCCCTACCCTTCCCCTCTGTAAATTGGAGGTCAGTCTGGGTGAGCTAGTGGAAAGCTTTCCATTTGACTACTGGATTGCTAGGAAAGTGCTTAAACTGCCCAATAGAGCCAATAACACATCTAAACAGGGTGCTCTAGAACAGTGCTGTGTTCTGGGGTTCTGTGATTCCATAAGCCAGTCATGGCAAAAGCAGATTCTTTGTTTCTGTGGCATTAAGTATCAATCAAATCACTCAAAAGTCCCAGGGACTATCCTCAGCACAGGGTTCTGGAGCAGCCTAGGAGGAGGGTGTAGTCAGGAAATAAAAAAAAAAGAAAAGAAAAGACATGTAATTGAAGAGTTGATCAGAACTCTTCCCCAAACTTTCTCTAGCCTCTTCTTCAAGATCATAGGGGTTGGAAAGGTGGCTCAGTAGTTAAGAACACGTACGGTTCTTCCAGAGAACCTGAGGGGTTACCAGTACCCATATTAAGAAGCTCATCACCATCTGTAATTCCAGATCAAGAGAATCTGACACCCTCTTGTGGTTTCCATAGGCTTTTATTTCATGTATGTGAGTACACTGTCACGGTCTCCAGACACACCAGAAGAGGGCATCAGATCCTCATTACAGATGGTTGTGAGCCACCATGTGGTTGCTGGGAATTGAACTCGGGACCTCTGGAGGAACAGTTGGTGCTCTTAACCACAGAGCCATCTCTCCAGTTCCATAGACTTTTATATGCATATGGTGCACATAAGCTCACTAACACACACACATATACAATCAATCAATCAATCAATCAACCAACCAACCAAACAAACAAACAAACAAACAATAAATCGTTGTGTTAAAAGTCTTTACTCGTACACTATGGAGGGACTTCCCACAGCAGAAATTTATTTTCTTATAGTTTTGCAAGTAGAAACCGAAGATCAAAATATGAGCAGGATTACGTTTAGACAGCCTCTGTCCTCAGCAGCCTTCTCCCTTCATCTTCTGTGGTTTCTCTGTGTGTATTTGTTTCCTAATCTCTTCTTGTGAGAGTATCAGCCCCATTGGATTAAGGCCCAGTATAATGATCTCATTTTCACTTAATTGCTTCTTTGGAGATGCTCTCTCCAAATATAGTCATATTTTCAGGGAACTGGAACTTTAGGGGGATACAATTCAGCCCATGGCAGAAGCTAACCGCTGGTTGTCCAAGCAATTTCAATTTTTCTACTTTGCTTTGAGCCCCGTTTCGAACATCTCATTTTCATCTCTTGCTCAGCATAGCTGATCAGGTATCAGATCCTCCTGACGTTCCTCTCATCCATCTGCATCCTGTGCTTCTTATAGCCAAGACCAACCCAAGCCAGTTCCCTTTTACCCATTGCTTTCCAGGTGTCTTAGTTACTTTTATATCATTGTTACAGTCACCAAGGTGACTTAGAAAAGGAGGCATTTAATTTGGGGGGCTGTAGTTCCAGAATCCAGGATTACCGTGGCAGCAGGCAGACAAGCACGGTGCTGAAGCAGCAGCGGAGAGCTTATGTCTTGATTCACAGGAGAGAGAGAGAGAGGAGAGAGAGAGAGAGAGAGAGAGAGAGAGAGAGAGAGACAGAGAGAGAGAGAGAGAGAGAGAGGAGAGGAGAGAGAGGGAGAGAGAGAATGCAAACTGGGAATGGAGTAGGCTTTTGAAACCTTGAAGCCCATCCCCAGTGATATATTCTTCCCTAAAGCAATACTTCTTAATCCTTCCCAAGCAATTCCACCAATTGGGAACCAAACATTTAAATATATGAGCCTTTGGGAGCCTGGAAGGAGGAATAAGCCATGTCCTTTGGTCGAGTTGGTATGGAGGTCAGAAACATGGAAAACAGAGATGCTTTAGGGAAGGAGTGCTTGGGAAAGAAAGAGAATGAAGAAAAGGAAAGTTGTTTTCCTGAGTAACTCAGAAAAGGGGGCAGGCTTACAAGGCTGAAATCTACCCCTCTGCAAGCAGCAGAGATCCTGAAGGGAAAAGCATGTCTTCTCTCATTAAAGGGTAATTATTCCCCCCATCTCTTAAGCATGGCTCAAGGTGACTCTGCTTTCCTTTAGCCAGGATAATGACCCATCCCAGAGGATTATCTCTTAAGGAAAAGGCAATGACCTGTTCCCACTCAGGGCTTAATTCCCATGGAAATGTGCTTCCCTTACTACGACTGCAGTGCTACTCTCACAATGTGGTCAAGGGCAGAGAGGTCATGAGGTTGGAGACCTGTCCAGTAGGACTGCTGTCCTTATAAGGTAGACACCGTAGATATTCATGGCTAGAGGAGAAACCATGTGAGGATGGACGGATGGAGATAGCATCACTCTGTAAACTAAGGAGGCCTCAAGAGAAGCCAAACCTGCTCACCCTGGACCAAGGGCCTTGTAAGTATAGCATTTCTATTGCATAAGCCACCCAGTTTGTAGGGTATGTGTGAAACCAGAGCAGTTTAATGTCTCAGTGACCTTTATATTGCTGTACTAAGACACATGACCAAAGCAACTTATAGAAGAAACAGTTTAGTGGGGAGTTACAGTTTAAGAGGGTAAGCCATGAAGCCATGACTATCATCATCTGGGCATGGAGGCAGGCAGGCAGGCAGGCAGGTGTAGCATTGACACAGCAATTGAGAACTTACTTCATGATCCCCAAACGAGAGAGAGAGAGAGAGAGAGAGAGAGAGAGAGAGAGAGAGAGAGAGAGAGAGAGAGAGAGAGAGAGAGAGAGAGAGAGAGAGAGAGAGAGAGAGAGAGAGAGAGAGAGAGAGAGAGCAAGAATGCTAATTGGGAATGACATGAGCTTTGGAAAACCGAAAGCCTGACCCTGGTGACACACCTCCATCACACCTCTCAACTGTTTTCAAACAGTCCCATCAACTGGGTACCAAGTATTTAAATATATGAGCCTTTGGGGGTATTCTCAATACATCCACAACATCTAATACAGGGAAAATGTGAATTTCGCACTAAACAATTTAATTTATTCTTTCCTTTGACCTCACCCTCACAGGATTCCCCATTGCCATGAGGCTCAGCATTGGGTTTTTGCTTATTTTTTTTATTTTTTTGTTTTTTGTTTTTGTTTTTGTTTTTTCTGTAGGGAAGGCTTTCTCGTACCCCCCCCCCCCATGCGTAGGTTGTACACAGTGAGGGCTAATTCCAGTCTTGTTTCCTTTTCTGGACTGGGTGCCACCAAAGAGCATGTGTCTCTTATTTAGAATCCCCTGAAAAATCTCTGTGTGGTGTCAGAGCCTGATGCCTGTGTTGACTGAGTCCTTCACCGACTGAACTGTCATAATTTCTCCAGAATGTGCTATTTTATGGCTCTCAATATCTGTGCCCCCAAGAGGCTGAAAGAAGAGCATCATAGCCTGAAATGAATAAAACTAGCTTTGCTTTCCTTGGAAGTTTAGAGTGATGTCCACAGAGAATGTACTTTGCTTCCCAATGTTCAAACAGCGGGGGCATTGTTTGAAAACAAATTCATTCCAAACACAAATCACAGAAGCACGCATGGATGAATGCACACGTACGTGAACACGTCTAGCTTGTGCAACAGTCTTTTCTAACGTTCCATCTCCGGTAGCCAAAGGAAGCCATGTTTATTTAAAGGCTTAGTTTCTGGAAGAAAAATATTTGGGGAGATAAACTGGGCCCATGATTTTCTTGCCTCCTTTCTCAGCTTTAGGGTTAAATTGTCAGGAAGGTCTCTAGTCAATTTTCTCTGCCGATACTTTGACTAGCTGCTGTTAAAGATTGGAAAGGAAGCCAGCCTCCTCCTGCCCTGAAGGCTTAGCAACTCAGTGGCTCCCAGGGACTTGGAGGTAAGGAAGTTATTTTAGGAGCCTGTTAGGTCTTTCTTGGTCTGCAGAAGAATAAAATGCACTCTCTCCACAACAAAGACCGCCAGCCAATGACACAGAGAAACCTCCTGCTTGCATTTTTTAACAGCTGACATTTGTACCTCTTGGAGGAAAATGAAGGGCATCTCCTTGCCTTGTGGTTTAAGTGAGATCGTTGGGGATGATGGGGAACCAGGGCTAATTTCCTTTGTTTCCTATTCCACAGATAATGGTGGTCTGTGTGGGGTGTTAAAGGCCAGGCAGCCAGGGTGACCGGGAGATGACTTCGTCCTTCCGAGGTTTATCAAAGGTTCCTGTCAGTCAAAGTCATGCTGGGAGACTGGGGAGTGGCCATCTGGCTGGCTGTAAGGCTGAGGGGAGAGGGGAGAGCTAGGAGGTTGAAACGCTGGGTTGTTAGCAGAAGCAGGTGGAGAGGCCAGGTGCCTGGAGGCGCACACAGGATCTCGTATCTGAGAAAGAACGAACTGAGAAAGGATGCCTGCGAGCAAAGGGCGATCTTAAAAAGAGGGAGCCGGACAGAGAGTCCCGACACTGGAAAGGGGAGAGAAGTGGGGGACTGGATGGAGACTTTTATTTAAGCCAGTGTGATCATCTTGAATTGATTTGAAGTGGGGGGAGACTGAAGGTCACTCCTGCTGCTAACCAGGCCCAGACATCTCCGAATCATTCTCCCAGCTGAGAGGCGAGAAAGGGAGTAAACGGCTCCCAGCAGGGCGCTGATTTCATTTAAAGCCCTAGTTTCCGATCTGAAGTCAGAACTCTTTCACCCCCAACCACGTTGATCCCAAGCTCTAACAAGGGCGGGGGTGGGGTGGGGTGAGGAGGAGTGGGGACTGGGAAGGGGGGTGTCTTTCCCCCTCATTCTCAGGCAACTCGGGAACTGGTGGTTAGCTAGGATGGCTTGGGGGTGACAAGGCAGGGTTCCCAAAACCTCAAATGGTCCTTCCTAGGTCTCACTCACACCACCCTGGGCTGTGAGAAATCCTCCAAGGAGTGGAGGTTTACACTGCCCTGGGAAAGCCCTGCCTGTATTGCAGACATCAACTGTGCAAGGGTGCTTCAGTCCTTCAATAACAAAAGTATGCATACTTTGTCTGCCTACCACACCCCTTTCCCTCTCTGCCTGCCTCCCTCTTCATCCTCCCCTCCACCCCCTCCCTCTCGTCCTCCTTTTTCTCTTGGTTCTCCTCCTCTCTCTCTCTCCCTCTCTCCTCCCCCTCCCTCTTCCCCTCCTTTCCCTCCCTTCCTCCCTCCTCCTCTGCCCTCCCTCCCTCCTCCCCCTCCCTCCTTCCCTTCTCCCCCTCCCTCCCTTCCTCCTTTTTCTCTTGGCTTTCCTCTTTCTCTTCTCCCTTCCTTCTCACCTTCTCCTTTCCCCTCCCTTTCCCTCTCTCCCTTCTTTCTTTCCTTCCCCCTCCCTTCCCTCTTCTCTCCCTCCCTTGTTTCCTTACCTTTCCTTTTCTCCCTCCTTGTTTGTCTTCTACCCCATCTTTGGTAAAGTGCGGCACACACAATGTTCTCTTTTGGTCATTTCATAGTGCAGAGAGGCCTGGAGCACATCCCTGTTGCCCAGCACCATCAGCACCCTCAGTTTTCAGAATCACCCATCACCGCACATGGACACCCAGAGCCTGCTCAATACTAACTGTTCATTCTGCTTCCCCCGTGCCCCTCATGAACTCACACATGCAAAAAGTCATTTATGGTTGGCTGGTGACTGAGACAGCAAAAAACGCCTTCAAGATGCATCAGGTCAAAATTCCTTTCTTTTGTTTTTCTTTGTGTAAGGAGAGGGAGGAGTATCATGGTATGTGCTGTCTTCTTGTGGAACACTCATAGCTAAACAGATGCAGGCGAGAGGTAAATGCTGGGTATTTTCTCCTATCTATACATTGAAACAAGGTCTCTCACTGAAACTAGGCCACACTGATCCAGCCCGACTGCCTGACCCACAAGTACCAGTAATTCACTTGTCTCTGCCCTCTGAGCAATGGGCACTCCAAGCATACTGTATCCACACATGTCTTTTGTATGATTGCTGGACATACAAAGACAAGTCTACACACTTGCTTGGCAAGCATTTTACCCGCAGAGGTATCTGTCCACAATGTCGCTTTCCTTTAAAAATGCTAATATCCCTTCGCGTGTGTTACAAACATGGGTGTTTATTCCTTAGGCACGGTGTTTGCAGAAGACCGAGCACTGCTTTCATGTACCCCTAAGTGGAGCTCAGGATGGATCTCAGTATCTTGACATCTGAGAAAACAACATTGAAAAGACCACGCCTAGCTTCCCCTGGCCCTCCTTCCACTGAAGCAGAGCCTATGACTCCCACTGGAAAGCTACCTTCCATTCACAGGAGCAAATACCTTCCCTCTAAAGGTCCCAACAAGAATCTGACCTTACATCATGGCAGCATCCCTCTTTGTCCTAACACACTTCCCCATAACTTTCTACTTCTCCACTGAAGCCTTCATCTGTTTCTTTGGGACGTCATTTCTGAAGACTCCCATGCCAAGTACAATGGACAGAGTTTATCTCTGGTAAATCTACCTTCTGCCTTGAGATGGTTTTGGAGAACGTACTTTCCTTTCTTTACCTTGTCTTATCCTCACCACTGGCCTATAAATACTGGATTCGTTGCAGAGGTTAATAATGGGAGAGAAAACAGGGATACCAGGCTGGCTAACACGAATCTGTCAGCACAAGCCTTGTCCCTCTAGATTGCACTGTCGGGTCAGGGACTTGAGGCTGTGTCTATCTGTACCATGTTCTCTGACTCCCTGGAAGTAGGAGGAGGCCTGGATCCCAACAGAGCATAAAGAAAGAGTAAGAAGACATCCTGTGTATCCCATGGCTGGAGTATATTTTTTTGTTTAACTTTAACAGAAGAAATCACAGGTCTTAATATTACATATTGTACTATATATAAGATTATCAACATACTACCTCCCCAATAATGGGTTGTCTGAGTTTCCCATTTTCACACATACACACACACACACACACACACACACACACACACACACACAGTGTAAACCTTTCCAGTAAAGATGAGAAGAACCCAACATTATACTGTCACCTGAAATCACCCATTACTAGCATCTTGTCACCTTGCCTTTGTCTTCAAGTAGCATCAGCTAGCTAGCTTTTTGTTTGTCAGCTGTCTATCTCCTGTGTCATGTTTTGAACCATTTGCAGGCTGTTCACACACCAATCATTCCTTCCTTTGTTGATATTTTAGTATCTTCTCATGAACAAGGACATTTCCCTTCATAGCCACAGAGCATTTATCATGCCCAAGATTTTGAAATTTTATACCATGTAACTATCTTAATTAGCAATTTATATATAGTCTTCCCCACAATCCCAAAATAAGCGTGCATGTATGTTTGTATACAAATATATACATGGATACATATATATTTAAATATGATTTCCTATTACAGATTTGATCAGGGATTAAGTTTAGCATGTGGTTGTAATTTCTGGTCAGCCTCTCTTAGGTTCCACATCTGGGAATGATGTGGAAAAGCTCTTGCGATTGCTGATGTGTAGAAAGAATTTGACTCCTTTAGTTCTTATTGTCACCATGGCTTCAAACATATTGACATTGTCATTAGTAGGGATAAAGAGTTGGGAAATTTAGAGTGCCTGAAATTTTTGACATTTCTGTGCCTAACTATTTCTTGAGATACTTGGCAGGAGTGCGGAGGGTCAGACATTATTTCCATAACTTAGTCACATGTTGGAGAAACATTCTACTTCTGCTTTTGAATTATTTCTCAAAGAAAGGAGGACTGTGTTTGGCTTTAGTATAGGGTTAACTCATTTTCACGTAAATCTACATGTGAGTTTGAACATCCCTCAGTGAAGCCGTGTAAAACACTAAGTTTATATATGAAGGGAATGAATGGTGGGTGTCTAGGGTCTTCTGACCCAGACAGTGAAGAGTCTCCATTGCCTTCATTTCCTAGAATGATACAAGCCACCCAAGAATACACAGCGAGTGTCATCCATCCTTCATCCGGTGTTCCCGACTTCACACACACACAGTGAGAACAGTTCAAGGCTGCTGAGGTGCCTGGATCAGTAGGATTCTGTTACCAAGGAAGGATGCTCTAGATTTGTATAGAAATACCTTATCCAAATTTTAACAGGCCTTTCAAAAGTAACTTAATGTGCACAGCAACATGGAAAGGAAAATGGAGAGATTCTATACTGTTTTCTTCCATACATGTAGATTCTATTACTGTCAACAGCGTCCACTCAAAGGGTACTCTTGTTTTTTTGCGGGGGGGAGTGAAGGGGGTTGTTTTGTTTTTAACTTATCTTTTAAGTGTTTTGCCTGTATGTAGCTATGTTTGTGTACCATGCTCATGCCTGGTGCCTATAGAGGCTGGAAGAGGATGCCAGATCCCCAGAACTGCAGTCATAGATAGTTATGAGCTATGTGGGTACCGATGCTCTTAACTGCTGAGCCATAGCTATGAGCTATGTGGGTACCAATGCTCTTAACTGCTGAGCCATTTCTCCAGGCCACGCCCCAAGGGTACTCTCCTTATGGCTGATGAATTCATTTTTGGCATATTCTCATCATACAAGTTTAAAGCTCATTTCATTGATGTTGAGCATCACATAGGTTCTGACGAATGCATATGGACACATTATCATACCCTACAGAGTATTTTCACTGCCCTACAATTGCTCTGCATACTGTTCATTTGTATATTTTAAAAGCCAGAATCATCGTTTTGTTAAAAGAGCCACTTGGCCCTGAACAAAGGTCAACTAAAGATCTTTCTTAAAATTACAGGATAGGAGAGTGGAAAATTTCAATGTGGCTCTTGGAAGGAAAGTGTACAGAACTAGAGCCTTATCTTGCCTATACCCATGCTACCAGAGTCCTTCATCCTTATGACTTAGTTAATCATGTTAAGTAGACTTAGAATACTTTTACATAAAGCCTGACATTTCAAAGTTTTATCCTTTTTGAGAACCAGGAAAAAAGAAGTTCTTTTGAGTTCTTTTGTTCAAATTCTGTTCACCTCTCCAGCGGGGAGGATGGGCTGGGCCAAGTCTGCTGGAACTTTTTGTTTTTCTTAAGTTCTAATATTGTTAAATTTCCTCTACCTTAAGTGCTGCCTTACAGGATTTTTTTTTCTTGCCTGTGGTTGTCAGTATTTTAGATGAAAGCCTGTGGTCTCACCACCTGGAAGCTTTAAAAACACACCAAGTATGGTGACTTTGTAAGACACTGCGGTCACCGAGAGCAGAATAGTACCAACAAGGCAAAGCTAAGTGACTGCGAGCAAGCGATGGGGACGCTCCTCCCCATGAGTTAGTAACACGGCCTTGTCCACTGAAGGGCAAATTCAGAATAGTGAGAGCAGGGCTTGGGGTCAAGAGAGGAGGTACCGAGTCATCGAGAGCTCATGGCTGTGGTCCATGTTCATGTGCTTGCCTTGTTCCATGTTTAATAAGATCTGCTTGGCTCAATCTCAGATGGCCCACAGTGGTTTGCTTTTGTCATTGTTTGCATTTGTCTCATTCTTCCCTCCATTTCTTCTGAAGGGAGCACGGAGGAAAGAGAGTGGTTGTCATAATTCCACTTGATGTAGCCTGAGACATAGCACGTACGCACGCACACACACATACACACACACAGTGAGAGAGAGAGAGAGAGAGAGAGAGAGAGAGAGAGAGAGAGACAGAGAGACAGAGAGACAGAGAGAGAGAGAGAGAGAGAGATGCATACACACAAACACACTCACATGCCATACACACATTATTTTGACTCTACATTTTAGAGACATCTGAGGTCAATGTCAGAAGGGTGTAGTAAGATGACTTCATGCTTATCTTGTTTTAATTAACAAGCTCCCTGGTAAAAGGAAGTCTAAGATGGGATGACTATTGAGCAAGTATTAAATCCAGACAATGGAATGAGAGGAAAATGCCACCCCAAGCTGGAGCTTCCATGCTCATCTTGACAAGTTTTGGATCACTTTATCTCTCGGCAATGCTACACTGAGAGAACCCCGTAGGTCCATCCCTAACCTTCAGTCTTATGAGGACCTGTCTTATTTCCCTACCAATAGAAAGCCCAAAGAGAAAAATTGATTTCTTCATTCAGCTCTTCCACTGCAAAATAATAACAATAAATAATCTATCAGATGAATAACTTCCAAGAAAGCACTGGTGGCCTGAAAATGGATTGTTAGTTTCTGTCTTTGTGAACGTTAAATTGTTGTAGGCCTCTGGGAGTGACAGCATCCGACGAGGAAGGCTTCAGTGTGGTTGAGCAATGGAGTATTGTATAGAGAAGTCCCTGAGTGGTGCTAAGCCAGCTACTGTGAGGGTCCCAAGGTGGGCCTTTCTGGTGTCTACTTGGATAGACTCAAAGATCAAGGTCAAGTTCATGAGACCCACTGCTGCACGTCTAGCTGTGGACATTGGAGTCTGTGGACTGGAATGTGACAGGAGAGTCATTATCATCCCCCTCCCAGGCATCAGCAACCTTCCAGGTTTACTGTAGAGTATCTTACCCTTACAGGCCAGGATGCCAGAGCTCTTTCCTAATGGTGGGGATTAGCTGGATAATCAGCATAATTGACCTGGTCCCCATCCTGAGCACTGTCTCTAGGGGGAATCTAGGGCTCTATGGTCTATTAGAGCCTGTGTTTGTTATTCAAATGGTTAGGAGGTAGCTAGGCAAAACCTCAGGCAGGGCTCTAAGATGGCAGAAAAGGATTCCAGGGACAGGCGAGCAGGGATGTAGGCTCCAATGCAGGTCTAAGACATCCAAACACAGCAGGAAGGCTGATGATGTCTTTGTTTGAAGTCCAATTCAAGCACAGCATCCAAACAAGCTAGTAATCAGGCCTTGGGGGAAGATTCAAGGAAATGGACTCTAAAGGAAGTGCCATCGGTGCAGTAATTAGGAGAATTGATTACATGGGTGTGGAACCCCCAAAAGGCATCATTAGGATCTTAAATTTGGGGGAGGCCCGACTACTGATCACTTTTTATGATGGTACCTGTAAGGTCAAGGCACATTTAACACTTTAACAAATGCTCTGAGATGTCTCATGGTTGGGATTCCTGGAGATATGAATAGGACTTTCGATGAGAAGACTGGGTTCAACTGAGTATTTTCCAGTGGCTGTATTAGGTTGGGGGCAGGGAGGGGGGATAGAAATAATCAGTATATAGTCATCTTTTACCAACTCCAAAGGAGTGGATTTCTGCTGCCTGCCTAGCCTCTGACACTGCAGAATCTCTGGGCTCAGACCTAACAGATTCTGTGGGGTAGACCTTCCCTTTAAGGGAACCCTCTGATTTCAGAGCCCCTGGGTGCAGTTCCCAGGCTGAGGAAGCAATGAATGTGTTAAGAGCCTTAGAAATAACAGCCTCAGCAGCTTGACTCTTCCTATTATTCAGGGAAGAAGGGTTGTCAGAGCCATCTTTCCCAGGAGGGTCCTGCCAACCTCTGAGAAGCAGACCCTGTGGGGCAGAGAGGATGTGGCCACTCAGCAGTTACCTTGGTTTCCAAGAAACGTCTCCACCCTTCAGTTGCTTCTGAAAGTCTGTCTGTTTCCCTGTTAAAGGGGAGGCATGCTGAGTTCTCTTCTCAGCTTATAAATTATGCTGTATTAAATGCTGGCAACAGTTTCACTCTCTCTCTGTGTAAACACGAGGCGGTGCAGAATGGAAAGGGGGTGGGAAGGGCTGGCTGCCAGGACCCAGTGGAGACTCGTGAACAGCTCTTTGAATGTCGGATGGTGTTCACACCAGTGTTAGGAGTGGCCTCCCCAATACCTGTCTACAGCCAGGCCTTTTTACGTTATGAGTGCCGATACCACCCGGGTTCGTTTGTGTGTGAAGTACATGGTCGAATAAATTCTGTGATTCAAGTAGCCCCAAGAAACCTACCCCTTTTCAAAAAGAAATAAAAAAAATTCAGTATTCATTTATAACATCTGAAATTCTAATGTTGATTCATTTGGAAGGTTATAATGAAATTCTAATATTTCTCAATTGATCAGTTCTAAATATTCTCTATATAAATTTGAATATTCTCACTTACTCTGTCATTTATTAGGAGGAAAGGAACACAGAAAAAAAAAAAGCAGGAAATAACAATGGGAAGATCTTTTGTTCAGCTCCCTGAGTTTGTTTTAGAGATCATTTTATTGCTCTGTTTTCAATGGTCAAGAACGCCTTTTAAAGTAAAAGAAGAACTTCTAAACACAGAATATACTATCTTCCATTTTGAAAGCTGGATATGTGGTGGTTGATACCTGTAGGGGGCTGCAACCCTGTAGGCGGAACAACAATATGAACTAACCAGTACCCCCTGAGCTCGAGTCTCTAGCTGCATATGTAGCAGAAGACGGCCTAATCGGCCATCATTGGGAAGAGAGGCCCCTTGGTCTTGTAAACTTTATATGACCCAGCACAGGGGAAGGCCAGGGCCAAGTAGTGGGAGTGGGTGGGTAGGGGAGCAGGGGCAGGAGGGGGTATAGGGAACTTTCGGGATAGCATTTGAAATGTAAATAAAGAAAATAATAATAAATAAATAAAAAAAGAAGCTGAGACAGGAGGACTTTATGTAACATGACAGTCTCTCTCTCTCTCTCTCTCTCTCTCTCTCTCTCCCTCTCATTTTAGATGTTGACATTTCTCATTGGAACAGGAAACGTGAGGAATGTCCACCATTACAAGCAGCCATCGGAACAGGGGAGTGGGTCTCAGTGTCCTAGAGGGAGGGCACTCTAACTGAATAGTTCACGCTGCAGAAGATGAAACTCCTGTTCAAACAGGCCTACTGGACAGAGGCCTCGCTAGCTTCTATGAGAAGTGTAAGGCGAGCTTCAGGGCTACCTGAACCATGGGCTAAGGGCCTCCAGAGCCTCTTCCCCTTGCCTTCTCAGCACCACCCAGCTCCAGCTTCCGCAGTAAAAGGAGAAGAGGGGATAAGGGCAGTGTGGTAGTCAGAGCACTGGTTCCATCTTAGCACAGCTGCAATGCTGGTATTATCTAATCCCAAGATACCATCATCTATACGGCAATAGTTCTTCCTTGTTCACACCTGTGGGGTGAAAGGATTTCTCATTTCAGGTGGAATTAGCTTCATTCCATGTGGTCTACGTGGTGGTCATCAAGGTCTTAGAGCCTACAGATGAGTGGTACCCACAGTTTGATTCAGGCTCAGAGCCTGAACCAAGTGGTATAAGGAACAGAGATGAGCTGGGCCTAAGGACTTACTGGCAACTTCAATGAGTTCCTTATGGTGCAGTGTGGAAGATTCTCATAAGGTGTCTTGGTTTAGGAGGTCAACTGTGATGTCATATCTCAGTTAGTAAAGATATAAGGACTGAGGCAGGATCAGAGGCATGGAGAATTCCTTCAGCCTACTCAAGCCAGACCTTTTTTTTTTTTACCTCTTTGACCCTTCAGTTATCACTAGGTCCTTTCTCCAGTCATGGAAGATTCTAGTTTGAAAACAACCATTAGGATAGCACCAATTATTTCAACTAACCCATGGCTACAAAAAGCTGGGGACTGTCCTTTCCAAAGGCCGAGACAGGCTGAGCTTATGCCCAAGTTCCAGTTGCCAGATGGTGGCTCACTTTCACAGTGTTGTGGAACGGCTTCTACATCTGCTCATAGAAAGTAACCCAGAGCATGGTGTGCAAGTGGATGGCAAGACAAAGCAGACCACTGAATCACCTGACAGAGGATTTCTGGAGGGAAAACTACATATAAGAAACTCAAGTAGAATGTTGTACATGTCCTTTACCTCCAATATAGGAAATATGCTTTAGATTTATGTACTTTTAATATTATTATCTTTGTATTCATTTATTCGTGGTGTGTGTGTGTGTGTGTGTGTGTGTGTGTGTGTGTGGTCTAAAGGCAACTTGAGATAGCCAATTCCTTCCTTCTGCCATGTGGTTTTGGGGAGCTTGAACTTGGGTCATCAGGTGGGACCACAAGTGCTTCTACTCTAGCTGGCTCCTAGTTTTATGGGTTTTGTGGAAAAAAAAATATCTCAAAGAAGTTAAAAAAGTAAACAAATTAACATTTATGTCCTGACACTCTTTGGCTCGCTCACTCTTTCTTCTTTCTTTCATTCTTTCATTCTCTTGTTCTTTCTTTCTTTCTTTCTTTCTTTCTTTCTTTCTTTCTTTCTTTCTTTCTTTCTTCCTTCCTTCCTTCCTTCCTTTCTTCCTTCCTGCAATGCTTCTATTTATTTGAAATTCTGTTTTGTAAGTGCGGTCATAATTCTCAGCATGGAGTCATTAGGGACAGAGTTAGTAGTTACAATGAAAACCATTAAACCAAGAAGAGTCATTAGGCGCAATCAGGATAGGGTGACTGAATGAGTGTCTGCGGGTCACACTCTTTGCTAGCCTTCTGGAAAAGGCAATGGGAGGAAAGAAACTAGCGGTGGCCATTTTACTGACAAAACATCTTTAGGAGAACTGTTTTTCTTACACTTCCTGCGAAATTGCTCAGGGACTGTTTTGGTTGACCAGTAGGACAAGTTCAATAGCTAATGTTCTTTCTTCTTTAAGGTCATGACCTATAGCAGCACTTGCCCTAGAACATGCATTCTGACAGACAACCAAACAAGGCGACAGCATATGAACAGCACCCCTTTTCTCTCCAAAGTGCTTCTGTGTCCTTATGAACTACCCCTGCTTTGGGTGCTGAGCCAGTCCTCAACAGGCTTATATATCATATGATATATAATATACATTATTATATATTGTATATTTTATTATATATAATTATATATTATATATTTATATATAACACAATATATTATATGTACATATATGTGTGATACATATATATATATATATATATATATATATACATACATATATATATGTATATATGAAGCCAGTCAATCATGACTGAAGCCCCTGACACCATGAACCAAAAGTATTCTTTTTTAATTTTAAGTTGATGTAGCTCAGGGTAAAAACCATATGCATATCTAGTGCTGCAAAGGCTAGAAGAGGGTGCCCTCTCCTGTGGAACTGGAGTTGGGCAGTTGTGAGCCACCATGCAGGTTGTGGGAACTGAACCACTGGCATCTGTAAGAAGAGCAGTGATTGATCTTAACTCTCTGAGCCTTTTCTCTAGTCCCTACTTTTACTTCTTAACCAAAGGTCAATCAAGCCCATGGGGACCTTGTGGAGAGCTAGTCATAACTGGATGCGTTGGAGAGCTTTGTTAAACAGTCCCCAGAGGAGGCCTGGGTAGATGGCTCAGGGAATAAAAGTACATCTGCATAAGCAGGAGAGCCTGAGTTCAAACTCTCAGAACCCAAGTGAAACCTGGCAAGTAATCCTCATCTAAAATGGCAGCACTTGTTTCTACAGTGAGATTTCAGATAGAGACTCAGAAGGTCATGGGTCTGAATTACCCAGATGCAAAACAAGAGGCCCTTGCCTCAAACAATATGGAAGGCCAAGACTAGGCTGGTTCCTGACCTCACATCAGCACTGTCACACACACACACACACACACACACACACACACACACACACACTCCCAGAAGATTTTCAAATTTCAGAGAACCTTTAGCAGACATCGCTGGCAGACTCAGAACCATTCATGGAATAGTGAACATTGCTTCTGATCATTACGGTATTCAAAGTCATGGGCTGGTATTGGTAAAAGAGACAGAACTCGGGTGGGTTTTATGTAAATGTAATGACTTTAGCCCTTTCTGTAATGAACAATGAAAGGTACTAGAAAGGAGAAAAACAATATTGGTTATTTCACTTTCAAAAACCGTACCGAATAGCATTTGAGGAGGAAGATGGAATCTATGCACTCGCGTGATGCTTATGGGGTGCAGAGCCTTCTTTGCAAGCTTGAGGATCTGATCTCAACGCCTAGAATCCATCTAAAAGAAGGTGGGTGTGTTGGTGTGCACTTTGAATCTGCGAAAGCGGACACAGGCATACCCTTGGGGCTTCCTGGGCAGCCAGCCTGGGAAAGAGTGTCTCAAAAAAGAAAGAAAGAAAGAAAAAAGGCAGATGGACAGACAGACAGACAGACAGAAAGAAAGAAAGAAAGAATGAATGAATGAATGAATGAATGAAAAAAGTAAAGGAGAAAAGTGCCTGAGAAACAGAACATAAGGTTGTCTTCTGTCCTGTATATACACATGGACCCCCACAAAAACAAATGAGAAATTGAAATTGCCCTCCAAGTAAATAATCCCCCACCAAAGGAAATAAGAAACACAGAGCCTTTGCTGTCCACTACCCTGTCCCACCAAGAGATAACAGAAAAATAAAAATCTGTGGTTTTTGGTTTTTCAAGGTATGGTAAGGAGACTTCTTTAAATATGCTCTCGAATCCTCAGAGACTTTATAATTTATCAGGAAAGACACATTCTTCCTAATGAAAGGTTACTGACCTTCATGAAAGCGACAGTTCAATTACAGCCCATTCATATGCAGAGCAGTGTTGATAAAGGACGGGCGATGTGACTGGCATAGCAAAGAAAGGGAAAATGTCTGGGAAATTATTATTCGCTTCTTAAAAGTTTAATTGTGAAACAAGAATAATAAATACGATCGCTCAGGTGGCAGAATCCTTTCTTCTCTGGCCCTGTGCTCCATTAGATCTGCTCCACTGACTGTGCTGTCTGCTTGCTTTCCTTTCTGCTTCCTAATATTCTTGCCTTTTTAATCCTCTAAACTGCTAAGGCTAACAGATCAGAAAGCCCTTGGGGTTCTGAAATGCTGGGTTTCAAAAAAAAAAAAAAACGATTCCCCCCCCCCACCCCTTTCCCTTTTGACTGGCAAGGCAAGCTGGAACATGTCTTGGTGTTATTTTAAGTGTCTGACTACTATTTAGAGGCTGAAATAGATGGAGAGGCATTGGCCATACCCTCAGCCACCCACCCACAGTCATGCTGAAGCTCCAGGGAGGTAGGCGAGCCCCTCCTGGGCTGAGAATAGCTAAGCAAAGTCCTGGCTAGACTCTCCGGAGCCAGCCAGCAGCCAGACTTGACTGATACCTGCAGGTTCTGTTTGCTGAGCCTCTCCAGGTGTGGGGAAGACATCTGATTGCCACTTTGTAAATCAGCGGAGGAGTGCCGCTTAGACACACAACCCTTTGGACTCACCCAACAGAACCACGGTTCTCTATCAGCAAGTGCCTTAGTAGCAATCACCTTCAGAACAATACTTTTTTTTTTCCCCTTTAAAAAAAAAAAAANAAAAAAAAAAAACACTGCATCGGACTCTAAAACTTGGGAGGCGGCCAACACAAATATTTGAAGCCAAAGCATTATTTTCATTTTTAATAATTTTACCTCGGAATTTAATATCAGCCAGCTACGTGTGTGGTATGGAGGGGTGGTTGAACGGGGTAAAATGAGTGGAAACTCTGAGAGAGCCTGCATGTCCCCAACACCTATCAGACTGCCAGGCACATGGTGGCTTTTCAACGTTTTGTTGATAGATCGCTAGAACTACTACACTGCTCTTTCGTGTCTTGGATGAGCTGTACAGTCCGTGAACTTCTCTCTCAGAACACACACTCTCTAATTTACTCTTGGGTTTATTCTCCCTCCACTGGTCCCAAGATGTGGATTTACCTTCAACTCAACCATGAATCCTTGTGTACCGTCTTTGACATGTAGCTTACCGCAGGGTTAATAAACCATGATTTCTGTGGATTTATGCTGTAGTTTGGAGGTTTAATGGCCCCAGAAAACACATGTGTTAAAGACTTGGCCCCCTCTGAGAGTGTTCAGAGGTGAAGTTTTAGGAAAGTGATTGAATCAGGAGGGGCTCGAACTCAATGGATACATTGATGGATCAAGGGAGGTATGGGGCTCATACTTGGCTGGCATTATTCGGAGATGGGAGGTTCTAGGAAGTAACGGCTGATTGGATGATTTAAGACACTGGGGGTGTGTTCTCTTGATGACTCTCCTCCCCTACCCTTTTCCACTACCCCACCCCCAGGTTCTGTCTCCTAGCTACTTTGAACTGAACACCTCCGCTTTCCCACACACTTCTGCCAAAATATTTGGACTCAGCACAGCTCAGGAACAGCAGAAAGACACTACAGTAACCAGGGGAACCATAGAACGGAGTCCTTGAAACCTTATACCAAAATAAACCTTTTGCCTTTATTTTCTCCTTTGATTTGCTTGGGCATTTTTTTTTGTCACAGCTGAGACAAATGGCCAATGTAACAATGAAAGTGCTGAGCTAGCTTTTGTGTCCTTGGCCCTCAATTCGTTGGATTCATCCTTCACTTCTGCATAACCCAAAGGACATATCTCTGTGCTAAAAGATGCCCTAGAAAACGTTCTTTCAATTTATATTGTTCTGTACTCTAGGTTTAGGATCATCCAGACTCTGAACTTTAAGATGCTTTTTGGTTCTAGTCCAGTGGTCAGAGAAGATGAATTCTGTCCTTTATGAATACAAATCTAGACACATGTGGCACAGTCTATCTTTCGTGACATTGCTCCTTACATTTACTCCAATATCTGTTCAATTTTGTTATCGCTCAGCACCTTGATGTAACCATGAACAAATTTCCTTTGGGACAAAGGAGTTGTGTTAGGGATATATTATACATATTATGTACTTTCTATTTTATAAATATAAACCCAGGAGCTACAAAGAGCAATCTGTCAAAATCTGCTCGGTTCAACTCTTTTTTACTTAATCAGTGTGTTACAACATCATTGAATGCATGGGACACGCAAGTGATGGAAACTTAACCAAAAAAAAAAAAAAAAACATATAAATTGTAAGAAATGTTTATTATCTTACATAACAGATGATCTGACGTTGGAGCCTACACTGTTAGGCAGTGTAGTAGTTTAAAAACATTCTGGATGATTCTCAAGGTTTACACTTGTTTTTTATCCTGTTCTTAGATAATAGGCAGTGCAGAGCAACCAAAGGCTTACTGTGAATGGCTACAGGAATTGTAATTTTACAGCTTAAAGGAAAAATATGATTTAAAAAACCATTGACAACACCCATAAAACTTGTTTTCTGTTGGGTACTTATCAACAGAATAGAGATCTTTGTCTAAAGCTACTGCTATAGCGTTATTCTCATCCCCCCCCCCCATTGGAAAGGGCTAGGTCCTATTGTCTTTAATGAGATGAACCCCAAGTTGTTTAGGGAAATCAAAACCCACTGGGGCTAGGACTCTCTTTTTTCCAAGCATTGACTGCTGAGAGGGAAGAAGGAGGAGGAAGGGAGAGGAAGAAGAGGAG
>NC_034605.1:50688577-50710056 GCF_900095145.1 Mus pahari | reverse complement strand
TCTGCTATCAGTGGGGACAAGGAGGAAGGTAGAGAGCTGGTTGTAAGGGACGTCTGCTATCAGTGGGGACAAGGAGGAAGGTAGAGAGCCGGTGAGGGCAGGGTTGGATATCAGGGGATGTAGAGAGTAAAGCAAGCAATAGTGTGTAGAACAGGTGTTTGATAATTGCAGGCAAAGATGAATGAAACACAATTTGCAACAACATTAATCTGACACATCTCTAATGATATGTGCTGTTCCGTGGTAGTTCAGGCCGATAGTTTAGTAGTTCACACACATAACTGTAATTAGTACTAGTTTTGACAGATCCTTATAATGGTTTTTAATCTCTTATTGTTCATCAGTTTATGAATGAGCAGCAGTATTCGTAGGCTCTTTTTCTTTCCTCCAGCTTCTCAAACAGTTGAATCCTAAACAAAGGTTCTCATAGAGGCTCCCTGAGAAGCGCCAGAGGACTGTCCGAGATGTGCACTAGCCTGTGATCCCTATGGTCTTCCCTGCTCCCTAACTATGTCCAGAAAGGAACCCATATGAGAGGCTCACAACTGCCTGTAACCCCACCTCCAGGACATCGGAAGCCTTCTTCTTACTTCTCTGGGTACCCGCATGGACCTGACATAGACACACACATGCACACGCACACACATGCATGTACACACACACACACACACACACACACACACACACACACACACCCGTGAATGCTCAAGCACGAAAATAAATAAATCATTAAAAGTAATTAAACATAAAATGAGTGGCTTGGAACTTGCGATATAAAGACTCCTTCAGGCTCTACCTTCAATGTTTCTACTCTTAGATTTGCTTTAGGCAGTAGCAGTTTAATTCAATTATAAGGAGACATATAGAAATTGTATTTGAGGTGATTTCATACATTACAGGGAACATTGATTTTAATTAGCTAAATAGCCTTTTAGACACTTCCTGTGTCTTGGGGTGCCTGCAACACTTTTACCAAAGTAATAGTTTCATCAGCCCAGACACTATGAACTCATTATTTGGAGAGCCCTTTATATTAAACTGGTTCCTTTTAACAATCACAAGAATTTGAAGAATCTGAAGAATATTCAGCCCATATAAATAAAATGGAGAACAATTATGTTTGTATCATAATTTATTATTGTTGTTATTATTCTCCATTTATGAAATAAGAATGCTTCCTTAATACAGCATCATAGAAATGGCTACACAAATAAAGAGCTTGGAGGAACACCTGCATTTATTTATTTATTTATTTATTTATTTATTTATTTATTTATTTATTTATGCACCTGAGAATGTATCTTCTTGCCAGCTTTGCAAGAGGGGGAATCTTCTTGTTGATTAGCTTTGGGTTTCTTTTGATTAATATTTATCTTTATTTGTGTGTCTTTATGCACCCGAGTGTAGGTATCCCAAGGAGGCCAGGAGTGGGTGTCAGATCCCCCAGAGCTGAAGTTACAGAGGGTTGTGTTAATCCCAAAGATGGGACTTGAAAGCCCACCAACCTAAATCATCATGGCCAGATTAATTAAAGCAAGCAACTAATTAAAGCAAGCTTTATCATTATTATTATTGTTATTCCCGGACACATCCTGTCTCTCCCTAAGGTGGGTTTCAAGAGGTCAGCACAGAATATGAAGAAGACAAGGGTTTTTATAGTTCAGGAGTAGAGGATTTCCCAATGGGGCATTTGGTGGGCAAAACAGAACATAAGCTTAATAAGTTAATCTCTCTTGAAACAAAGATATGGCTGTAGGGTGGGCACCACAAGGGAGTCATAGGTGATCATATAACACTTTGAAAGAAAGGTAGGGTTTTGAGATGCCTATAAACAACTTTTTGAAACAAAGACATGGTTGCCATTCCTGGAACAGGCAGTACAGAACAATTCATAGTTAAGGTTACAGGTGGGGCAGAGTCTAGTTTCTTGAGACACACAGATCTAATCATCAACAGGAATGAACCTACTTTGTTCTTACAATAAGATGACTTTTAAGCCTAAGATGGTTCTTTAGTTGTAAGCCATTAGAGGGGTCCTGAAAGCCAAACTGGGTCCCCTGGAAGAGCAGCAAAGCCCGTAACCACAGAGCAACCTCTCCAGACTCCAGCTTTGGGGTTTCCGATGCATGGTGCTTCAGTCATGTCAGGTTGAGACAACCCTTGTCAACGAGAATGCTGGTGTGTTCCGTCTCCTTTCCCAAGCCTTTGTGCACACCATCCTGTGGTCCTACCTGCTCAGTCTTCCTCTCTGTGCCCTTCATCCCCAAATCTCCATTCTCACGACTGTTTTTAAGTTCCCGATGATCTGTGTGCTTAGCAAAAGTGAGTCCCGCTTGAACCAGTGGGTAGCGTACCACCCAGTCTAACCAGGAGATGCCACCGCTGGAGCCGACTCTGTTATACGGTGAGTCTCCACTCTTGTGATCCTTGCCTCCTTCACCAAGGCTTCTGTGACCACGAGGCTCTTTCGTAGATATGGAGGAGCAGGTCTTACTGTTCCTGGAAAGCAATCTGAAAACGGAACTGCAGAATGCACCCCGATTCTTCCAGGTCTTGCCACATTTGCTTTTTAATCTCATTATTGGGGGGGGGTGCGGTTGAACTGAGCACAAGTGTGAACACCAGGCCGAGTTCCCTCTTCCATGCCGACCTCACCCTCATGACTGGCAAAAAGAGTCAGAGCTGAGAATTTCAGCACCGTTCAAGGAACAGCTGAACAATGTTCACCACAGTCCTCTGAACACACTCAGATAGGGAGACATCGGGGACACCCTGCACAGACCTGTACCAGTTAGTTACTCCATAAACCCAACCTTCAACCCCAGAGTGTGGTGACCTTATCATTTGCTACCACCAATGAACAGAGCATTCCAAAAGGAGAGCTAACCTTTCAGGTGACATTCCGTCCTGATCTCTGAAGACCTGCGTACACTAGAGAACCCAATTAACCATGGTTTCTTCTTGAGTCTTCCTCAAGGACTCAGTTTTGCTGTGGTGTCTGTTTTACTGTTGCAATCTCAGCTAAGATGCTTACGGTTACTTTTTGAGGCAAGGTTTTATTATTTAGCCCAGGCTACCTGCCAAATTATGATCCTCCTGCCTCAGCCTCAAACACTGAATCCTGGAATTCCAGGCCCACGCCTTCATACCCAGCTGCACAAGATAGTGAACTACTGTGCACGTACATTTCTATGGGAATGCTGAGCCTAAAAACACTTTTCCCCCCTTTCTACATGTATATCTGTTCTTCAGAATATGTATTATTGCCAAAGACAGGAGCTCCCACTCTCCAGAACGGACAGTACGAAAGGAAGAAATAGTCATGACATCTTGGTCAAAAACTACATAGGAGGAGAAAAAGCAAGTATGTTAGCAAATATTTGTTCATTTTCACACATTTGCTCATTGTTGCTTGAACTGTTTTACTTATTATTTGATTTTACTAAAATATTCAGTCTAATTGGAAGACACTACGATTCCTGCTGCCAACCCTCGATGTGTGCTTTGCAGAATTAATTAGAAACTGGCTACTGTGACTTGGCGAAAGGAGGTTATATTTGCTGAACTTGAGATAGGAAATCGTCCTTTGTTTCAGTTAAGCAAGATTCAGGTAGTTCAATAATCGCCACTTAACTGGGGCAGGCTTGATCAGGGAAGCTGCTGAATTGGGAAACCAATTAAGTCTAATGATAATTAGCATGCACTGCTGCTTAATTGGGATAGGTGGTCCATTGAGTTGGTATCACTGTAGGTAATTAAATGAGGCTCTTGGAGGTTAAGAGACAGAGTCTTCTTGATGCTTTCAAGATTGAAGGCAATTTATTTCCTTTCTTGATCATGATGTTGCTGTTGAGAAAAAACTCCTCCGATTCTAAAGAACTCCAAAGGCACTATTCGCTTTGAAGGGGCCTCGACATCACTATTGTGCATGATGGTGCACGCACACATGTATGTGCACTTATATTTCTCTACATATAAATTATGCGTATAAAGGAATGGAAACAGTGAGATAGAGTTTTCAGTGGCTTATCCGAAGTTGCCGCCATTTAGTGATTAAAAACAGGTACCACGGGCTGCTTCAGAATTCTATTCTCCCGTGTGACTCACCACCAAAATGCTTGCCCCGTGCGTGCATCTTAGTTCCTTTTTATGTTGTTAGCACCAAGTACCAGGCATGGAACAATTGAAAGGATAAAGGGGTTATTTGGGCTTCAGTTTGAGGGCATAGTGTTCATCACAGTGAGGAAGACATGGTGGTAAGCGTATGAGGCTGCTGGTCACATTAGATCCACAGTTATGATCAGGGAATGGACAAGAAACAGGGCAGGGTTATTACCCTTCAAGGTTCACCCCTCACCCACTTCTTCCAGAAAGGCTTCACTCCCTAAAGATTCCACAACGTTTCAAAACAGCACCACCACCTGGCGACCGAGTGTTAAGACACATAAACCTCTAGGGAACACTTTTATTCAGACACAACACAAAGTGAACAGAGCTGTGGGAAGAACCTGGGTGGGAGCCCAGGGACGTGGCTCTAAGCTGTGGTGCTGCAGAGATAAGACACTGGACTTTTGTGGGTGCACATGCTTCTTTTATTAAATAAAGGTGTGGGGCTAAAGAATCACGAAGATCCCTTCCAGCTGTAAAAACACAAGCGACTCCAGTCGTTTTGTTTAAAAGTTTGTTACTGAGAAAATAATCTTCATTTTAAATTTGTATGAAGCTCTCCTTTATTAAGCATGTCCCTGGCAAAAGGTAATGATAAATATCGAGCTCTGTATTAAAACAAAGCAAAGGAGAACTTATTTCTGAGATGTAGCTGGGTGGCTTTTGAAAGAGATATGAGGGAAGAGGTTGGGAAGGGGATGATGAAGATAATCCTGGAATGGGGTGTGTGTGTGTGTGTGTGTGTGTGTGTGTGTATAATGTGAAAGTATGTATGTAGTAGGCAGGTATTTTATGTGTGTGTGGTTCGCAGGCGAGTATGTGGTATGATGGTGCGTGTGCATGGCACAGGGGCATGGACCTTGCCTGTACACATACATATGGAGGTCCGAATGGGACCTTAAGCGTCTGTTCTGTCCCTTTTCCCCTTATTGCTCTGAGGCAGGGTCAGAAGCCTGCTCTTTCAGCCAGGCTAGCGAGGAGAAGCTCTGGGCATTCCCTCACCTCGCTCTTCAGTAGGGTATTGATAGCCCTAGATTCCCCTAGGTCCTGGTTACTCAGATTCAGGTCCTCGTGCCTGTCAACCAAGTGCTCTTACATACCGAGCCATCTCTTGAACTCCCCAGGAGTGATTTATGACTGTGGCATATTTTTAAACCATAAAATCATGGACTGGTAAAGACAATAAAAGATAGTCCTGTGTCCTGACATCCTGTCCAATTTGTGGAAAGATGGCTGTCAAGGAACGTAGAAGGAAGTCAGACAGACAGGACTGCATGAAGGAAAGCTTAGCAGAGCTCTGGTCCTGGGGGTTAAGTGACTTTGGACAACCCTGGAACTGGCATCTGGACAAGAGTACAGGTAGAGAACTCAGGTTGGCAAGTGTATCCTAGTAGCAGAGGCACTGCTTGGACAGGAGTTGTTAGCGAGGATTTCTCTGATTTACTTTGTCTTGGATACACGTATAAGGCTTTAGATCAGCAGATAATTTCATCTACTTTCATGTAAGAACCACAATAATGTAAGCCTTTGAACCAAGATGCTCAATCATAAAAGAAACGTGGTGGCCACTGGTGCGCAGCACACAGATTACAACCACTGAGGTTTCATTCGCTCACGACTCCTTTTCAACCTCGAAATTGTTATAGGATGTGGGGAGGCTAGGTGTATAAAATAGTAGACAAGTCAGAAATCTACTGATAAATCCTTATTTATTTCTCATACAGGTCTCATTTGTATTTTTTTGCTATTTGTAAAAGGATGAGAGCACATTTATGTACTAGTGAGATGAACATGCTTGTCTAACTAACACCATCCGACACAAGGAGATATTAATTTGATAGGACCTGAGGAATCCAGGAGGATACCATGCCATTCGTTTGGGGAGTTAGATGGTTACAACCATTCCCTAAGAGCAGACCACTTTACATGTCTGGTAAAATCACCCCAAGACACAACATACAGTCGCTTTCAACCTACACTGTGACAGGCAGTGCTCACTGGTGTTGTGTGGCATGTTGACATGCATGTTGCAAAATGTGCATGATATATATCAGAGCCAGGGCTACTGTGACGTCATGGTTGCTACATGACTACTGTCAGAGACACCGGCAGTAATCACGCCTCTGATTCTGAGTCCTTTCCCCCACTTCTTTATATCTATCTATCTATCTATCTATCTATCTATCTATCTATCTATCTATCTATCTAACATCTATCTATCTATCATCTATCTATTATCTATCATCTCTCTCTGTATATCTGTATATCTATCTATCTATCTATCTATCTATCTATCTATCTATCTATCATCTGTCTGTCTATTTATCTATCTATCTATCTATCTATCTATCTATCTATCTATCTATCTATCTATCTATTTCTGTGTTCAGAAACCTTATACCATTGCCAAGTGTTCCACAACTCCCACATTCAGTTATTAGACCTATGTAGGGGTCTTAGTTCACAGTTTAAGAATCTTTGATCTAGACTTTCCTAGCTCTTCTTTTCCTTTTAATTAGCCTCCCAAGGCTCACCCTTTGCCCACCCCCTGCAAATAATGTCTCATCAGTTCTAGATGGCTCATGACTGTATTTGGAATGCTATCCTTGTTGGCCCCTTGGACTGTAAATGCTATCTAAATGTTATTTTTTTTAAGTCACAGTATAGATAAACACCATAGATGTGGATGGAAGCACACATAGAATTGCAAGCGTGTAGAGAGAGTGAGTCAATCTCATAGATTTAAAAAAAAAATGCACTCAAAAGTTGGCTTTTACTAACGTATTTTTGGCAAGTGGAAGGCTAATTTTAGCTATCATATCCATCTTTGTGTTATTACCACCAACAGGTTTGTAAAATGTTGGTGAAGGATTTCCTGCTACAACTTGAAGGACCACATGTAGTTTAATCAACAAATAAATAAAGCAACACAGTGGTTCTCAATCTGTGGGTCACGACCCCCAGGGTCGTCTATCAGGTAGTTGCATTACAATTCATAACAGCAACAAAATTCTGTTATGAAGTAGCAATGAAATGATTTTATGGGTGGGGGTCACCATAACCTGAGAAACTATATTAAACGGTCACATTTGGAAGGTTGAAAACCACTGATGTAAATGGACACAGATTTCCCAGTGAGCTGTTTCAGGTTCTGATGACATTGTACCTGACTGAGATCCATGCTCTGGCATTTCCCAGTCAGATGGGTGTGGCCCTAAGCAGAGACAGCACGTGCTCCGTGTTCCATGAGACGATTTTTCCCTCTTCTTATATTCTTCAAATCTGAAGGCTACTTGTGGAGTTAGCTGAACTTTGTCTCCCTGTTTTGTGTCTCGTGTGGTTCTTGAATAAAGATGTCTCTGGTGCGTGGACTTGGAAACACTTCTTTCATTAAGGGGAGGGGGAGGGAAAGCTATCCATCTGGAATTAAGAGCCTCTGTGTCAGTAAGTCAAAATCATTTCCTTGAAGTTTGCTCTTCTCTGCCCCTTGGGAGATGCAGTCAGGCACGCAGAGGAGGACTTGGGGGAAACTAGAATAAACTGTCCAGCCAAACCCCTTCAACAGGGGGGCGAAGCAGCTTTCTGTAGCCCCAGCTCTGATGAACTTTAGACTCCACAGACTTTATTGCTTGACTAAGAATGTGTTCATGTTTAGAGGCAGAATCCCAATGAGGCACAATATGCAGAGAGATCCGTCGGAGGGATTTTGTGAAACAGCTTTTGGGGAATATGATTTTGTTTGAGACATTCTTAAAGACACCTTGTCTATACCTCACCGGCGGGTTTTCTGAGTCAACTCACGTGGAAACAATGGCACCCGAGAAAACAATACAGGGTGTAGTAAAAGGAAAGAATCACTTTTGTTTTACAACCACAAATTTTGCAATAGCCCGTGCACATATTTTAGTGAAACATTGTTTTTTTTTTTCTCATGTGAAGACGCTTTGTATGAAATTTGGTTGCTGTGGCTAATCGGAATTGTTCTTTTACAACCATGGCCCTGGGGACAGCCGGAATGTAAACTCTCAGAGAAATACTTTCCAGAGAAAGGTCCCGTCATCCTCCTCGTCCGAGGGCAACACTGATATCTTTTCACATGGGAATGGTAGATGGAAAGACACAGTGCAGAAACTGATAGAAAGCACATTTGAAGGGTGCCAGTCATAAGATAGTCATATTCACAAACATCGATAACAATGAGATAGGCATGGGTGTGGAATGTTTAGTATTTCAGGCACTGTCCTCAGTACTACACGTGGCTCCCATGTTGGACCCCCAGCATCTGTTGAGTTTGGACAGTTATCATCTCACCATCCCAATGCAGAAGCCGAGGCATGGCTGTTTGGGTTGCTGCTCAGTGTTTTATATACACAGGGATAGAATTGGGTTCTAAACAGAGACGTTATGATGAACTTCCAAACCCTGTTTTCCCCTGTTACAGAGGTTAACCGTCTTACATGTAATCTATCTGTAAATGAAGGAGCTGTTAGTGTGCAGAATTGGCCAGGGCCCTTACTTTCAAGAGTTCTACTCTGAAATAAGCCCCCAAAGAATAAAAAGCAACCCAGCACAGATTCTGTTTGTGAATGAAGTACTGTCTGCTTTTTGCAGAGGAGATCACAGAGGGAGGGGAACCTCAACTCTTAGAGCCTGGTGACCCCAGATTAGAGCCATGAGCGTTAAGGTTGGGATAAGTAAGCCCCAGAGACCCATTCGCTAAAGAGCTGACCTGCGGCACCAGCACCGCTGGGAGCCAACCTTAAGAGGTGGGGTCCCTGTGGAGAGGAGCCCATATGCAGACTCTGGTGCCTTCCTCTATTTGCTTCTTGGTTGCTAAGAGGTGAGCATCTTCCTTTCCATGTGCCACTGCCACGATGCATTTCCTCATCACAGTCCCAAAGGAAACAGGGACGAGCGTCGCCGACTAACATCTCTGAATCCATGAGCCAAAACATACGCTTCCTCTCCGTTATGGAAAGCCAACCTGGCACCATCTACTGCGTGCCTATATATTATTCCATTATGACTTGTCTATAAAATGCCCCCCACTCACCCCCGCTGATGAGTTTAAGCATGTGGTCCCCAGCGGCTGACATTGTTTTGGAAGGTTGTAGAACTTTTAGGAGGTGGGGCTTAGCTGGAGAAAGAACAGCTGGGAGGCAGACCGCATTGTTATGGCTTGGTGGGCCTTGCTCCTAGCCTGGTCTCTCTGCATCTCTTTTGCAGAGATGTGAGAAAGTGAGGGGACCCACTGCAGTCTCACAGACATGGAGTTGAGTGCTGCTGTACCTTCCCCCATGATGGGATGCAGTCTGTTTTTCCTTTAAGTGGTTTCCTGTCAAAGATTTGATCATAGCATCTTAAAAACTGACTAACATGGTGTCTAACATACTCTTAATCAATAGTGACCAGCACCATCGCTACATTAAAGAATTTGGAACAAGAATATTGACAAGGTCTGGAAATTCCAAGGAAACTTCTATTTCTTACTATTTTGTTCATCCCCCCCCCTTTCACTTTTATTTTACACCATCCTCCCCCCTACCCACTTTCCTATGGATATTATTAAATGGGAAGTCTCCCTCTTTGAAGATTATTTTCTTAAATATAACTTTTGAATTATCCAGCATAAAGGGAAAGTAATTTTAATTCGTTAGAAATGAAGGATTTCAGAGATAAGTCCGAGAAAGTAGTTTGTAGGCAAGAAAAATGACATACGTGAGGATGATGATAAATTAGTAAAGTAGTAAGTTAGAAAATGGTAAGGAAACTAGTGAGAAGAGGTCTGTACCACCAAAGAGGGACAATGTCTGGTAAGAATTGGGGAGAGGTTAGGCAAGCTGATAAGAAGGCAAAGTGTCCCTTCCTTAGAGACAAGATTCAAATGGCACTTGGGTGAATTGGGACAAATGGTGGCCTTTGTAAATATTGCTTAAGCATTAGCTAAGCCCTTAAAGACTGTGTCCTTCACTGCTTCTCGTGTATGGAAATTGCATTTTCACCTAGTTTCAATTTGCTGAAGCCTAGGAGAATGCTCTAAGGACACCCATCCATCTGTCCATCTGTCCATCTGAACAAGGCCAGGCCATGTGGATGAAAGTGGCATGGTTGGAGGCAAATGAAATAGGATTTAATCCTAATCTGAGCCTCGGTTTCCCTGCTGATGAGATCGGCGGTGTAGGTTGTACAGTTTTCCACAATGTGCAAAGGACTGGCACCTCCCAGCTCAGTAGCATGAGGGGATTGTTAGAATGGAAAGACCCCATGACTTGTCTTCCTGTCAGAGGTTTATCAAGCTAGCAGGAAGATTCTAAGGTGGTTTTGGGGAATGGTTGGCCTCACCCAACTTCAAACATGAATGGGATTGATAGAAGCAGCTCATAGTAGACTTTGCGGCAATGGCAGTATGTGAGGGGCTCCTTGTGCTAGGATCTGGGGATGCAGGAAAAAAAATTTCTACTTGCATCTAGCACTCCCCTGTCAACTGTGTCAATGATCTGAAATGCTGGTTTTTATAGCTACAAACACTTGGGTGGTTTCAGGTTTTCTGTTTCTTTGTTTTACATTGTTGATGAGCTTGAACTCTTATCATCTATCTTTCTATCTATCTATATCTATTGATCTATCTATGTATCTATTATATATATGTTATATATATATATATGTATGTATATATATTTGACATCTGTTACCTATCTGTTATCTACCATCTAGTGATCTATCTCCTGTTATCTATCTATCATTTATCTATTAATCATTTATTTATATTTGTCATCTACCTATTATCCCTTTGTAATCTATCTATCTATCTATCTATCTATCTATCTATCTATCTATCAACCAACTATCTATTAAATATACCAATAATTTGTATTTTCTTTCCTTGAGTTTCAGGATGCTACACATCTGAGTTCTACCTACCAAGCTGTTTCTTCTCATTCTCTCTCCCTGTATTCTTCTTCTCCCTCTCAGACTGGACTTTTCCAGGGCACAGTCTTCATATCTCCCCCCTTGTTTTGTATTCATGGGACTGATACTCAAATGGTACCTTTAAATTTAAGGCTCTCAACTTGAGTTTGCCTTGCCTGTGCTGTGAGGTTTGCTAACACTCTTTAAGCTTTTTCCATCTAGGTATACAATAGGCATATCAGGCAGACACTCCAAACAGAATTGGGACATCTTCCCCTGGGTGCCCTACATCATCAACTGACATTACCCCTCACCCAGTCCCCAGATCACCCTTGGCTTTCCTCTTGCATATATGCGTGTTTGTCCTAACGTCAACAGCCTATCTTTAACTGTCCTTTCAAGAAAGATTTTACTACATCTGCTGCTACGACCCCAGAACAAGCTACCATCTGGGATATTCCAGAGGCTAGTCTCTCTGTGTTTTACTTTTTGACCAAATGATCCAGGTGCCATTTTAATGGCATAAATCAAACCACACCACTTCTCTGCTCATAACTCCCATAGCTTTCAGGAAGAAGCCAGAGCTCATAAGCATGACAAGGCCTTGACTGACTCCTGACATTTGCTGTTGACTCTCGCCCCATGCCTCTCTCCTCAGCCTCCGGGCTTGCTTTCTTGAACAGAGGGGTTGCATCCTTTCTGTGGGTTTTCTGCTTGACTGCTCCTTGCGCTTAGAAGAGTCTCCAGATCACCCTTCCTGCCTCTTCTCCCCGCTCCCTTTTTAAAAAGACAGGTCTCTTATTGACCTGGGAGTTGTGAAGTGGGCTGGCCTGGCTGGCCAGTGAACCCCAGGGATCCACCAGTCTCCACCTCCCAACATTCATATATTCTAGGTGTTATTCTGGGATAGAAGTCAGGTCCTTAGGTCCCCATGGTCCCATAATGATATCTTCCTTAACCAACCAGGAGACTACTGATTGGGCTACCCCACCCCCACCCCCCACCCCCCAGCCACAGTGTTCCTGTTTGCTTGTGGCTCAGTAATGAAATGGGTTTAATAAAGCACATCTTTCTTTCTTTATGTTTAAACTTTATTAAATGAAAAAAAAAACTCACTGGTTGGACCACGTGAAGCGTGTTTCTTTCTTTTCAAAGAAGCATAATTTGTTCAATGTTCAAAAAAAGATTTTTTTTTCTTCCTTTAGAAATTGTGTGGGTTGAAGAATCCTCTGGGCTGTCAAAATCTTCATGACTAATAAATGTTACCTATATCAAGTCTTCTAATTATCTCCAAGATTTTTGATTTTAGAGCCAATGATTTCATTATTTTACCATCTGCCAAAGAGTATTTTTGGCAGGATTCAGTAGAAAAATAGGCAATGTGGATGAAAACTTGATTAATTAAACAGTAAACCTATGTCTGAAATCAATACCATGAAGTTACACTTAATTCAACCCGAGGCTACATCGGGCACTATTAGGTCCCTGTTGAATTGGAACCCCTTCCATGACTTGCCCATTGAACATGTCAATCATGCCCAGAGAAATTAAAAGGAAAGAGATACAAGCTTTCTGTAATGGATGTTTGGTTTGTTTGTTTTTTTTAAGAGAGTGGTATACGATTTCAAATTTATGAAGGAAGCATATACACAGACTAGTACGTTTTGAAAGTGCATCTGCTATGGGACTTCTGCTTTAAGAATGAGGGTGCTTTTGTAATGCCTATTGTGGGGTGGGAGCATGTGGGTCTTCTACTTCTGAAGTGGTTTAGATACTTCATATTACAGGCAAACTGCTTGTAAACAGACTTGCCGCACATGCACACTTCTATCTGAGGCAGGTATTTGAGTAGTGAGGCAGGTGGGTTCTTCTACATGCTGCCAATTTAGAGACTTGACGCAACAACCTGCCCTTACACTGACCTAAAAAGCCAGGTACTCAGTCTTTGGATGTGGTCACAGGTATTCCTGGGATAGTCTATCTTCAGAACATGTATTTGATTTCTGACTCTGATGCTTAGGGCTAGCCACAAGGGGAGAACTTAACCTCTCCTGCATGCCTCAGACTCCGTCTCTCCAGAGAGAAGATGGCAGAACTCATTCTAAGAGACTTGTATGAAGACTAAAGGGGTTCACATGTAGGATGCTCCTAGAACCAAAGGCTGGCACAGAACAATCCTTTTCATGTGTGACTTGTATCATTGAACAGAGAACTCCTAGAAAGTATATGTATAATTCATTGCAATTGCAATTTTTATGTCTGTGTAAACATAAAAGCAGATATAAAAATGAAAAATAAGAAAAGAAATAAAAGATTATATAGTCATACAGTGGGGTATGGAGTGAATGATGTAACAATTTTAGTAACATGCAAATTCTACTTTTGATAATATTCAGTAGTAGAATTCTGGTGTGTAATTTTGTCTGCAATTAAATAAGACTATGAGATATTGGCACAGACATATAAATACTTTTAGTGGATAATAGAGGTGCTCAGAGTGAAGGGGGTGCCCCGTGTTTTTCATCTCTTTGAGCTTTTTCCTGTAATAAACCGGACAATATGGGATAAGAAATAAGATGCGTTAGTTTCAGAATGAGTATTTGCTCAAAACAAAGTTAATGTGGAAACAGAAAATGCACAAACTGAGAGGTTTGGAGACCATCTTCTTTAGCTTCCCTTCATTAATGGGGAACTTACTGTAGCTAGGACAGATGTGGTCTGGTTACAGTATGAATGCAGCATTCCATTTCCGCTGTAGTCCACCCTGTCACCATGAATGCGGTGGGTGGGGATCTGCAGCAAGTCTTCTTACATCTATACTACAAAGGAAAATATTACATAGCCTTCAGATACTGCAAATTTTCTTCAGTTAAAAATTATTGGGGTGCTTCACACATGTATGAGTTTTAAGTCATTTTCACACCCCGCCCCCTCCCTTACATCCTCCCTCTCCCACTTAGGGTCCACTTTCTCTTCAAGCTCCCGTCCTACATTTACGGCTTCCTTTTGGACCATTGGTTTAATGAGAGTTTCTTGCCCAAGCATGGGAGAGAGGTTACTTACTGTAACATGGGGCAACCTATCAGTCACTATACCACTGATGAAAACGACTCACGCTCCTTCGATAAAGGGTTAATTGCCCATAATTCCTCCCACCAGATGGTGGCATCTGGTGGGCCCCTTCTGCATCTGTGCTGACATGTTGAGGGGCCCCAGTCTTGTGCGGCTCTTATAGATCTCACACACACTGCCACAGCTGCAGTGAATTCATGGCCTTTCGGGAGACACCTTTTTGGTTCATATCTTCTCGTCCTTTGGCTCTTACATTCTTTCTGTCCCCTCTCCTGGGATGTTCTCCGAACCGTCAGGGGGTGATAGAAATGTTCCCTGACCCTACCAGAGCCAGAAACTCTACTCTTTGGGACTGTGGGAAGGCATAGCCGAATCTGAGAAGAAACTGTATCATGGCAGACGTTGTGTAACACTCATCTTTCAGAGGGACAAACTGCTATTGGTTAAGGGAATGGAAGAAACATATTTCTAATTAGAAAGTCCCGATTAAATAATCACTTTAGTATTATTGTGAGTACCGATGGAAAATGTTCTCTATTTGCCTTAAAACAAAATCATATATATATATATATATATATATATATATATATATATATATGTAAATTCTACGTGTGTGTGTGTGTGTGTGTGTGTGTGTGTGTGATGTATGATTACCCATGCAGGTTGAGAACAGGGGCATTAGTTTGCTGCTGCAGGAGTTACAGAAGACCATGAACCATGCACAGTCAGAGCTAGGAACTGAACTTAGGTCCCCTGTGAGAGCAGCAAGCACTCTTAACCACTGACCCATCCTGCCAGCCCTTCTTTACTTGCTTAAAATTGTATTTGTATTCACATGGTGCTTACTTATTAGTAGCGGTAAGACTACAGCATCCAGGTAATATCCAGGATGAATCAGACCTCTGCTTAAGATAACCTTCTCTGTTATTAGTACCTTCAGGGTCCATTTGCTAGGATTTTGTAGACCTCAGTTTGTTCTGTTACTATTTGATTTTGTACTAGGCTGTCAATACTGGTCATGCATAAGCTAGGGTAATGCTCTGTCATAGCCTAGCTTTACCCACCATTTTCTCATTTGCTTTTTTACTTTTAATAGTGTTTTACTGAGTTGCTCAGCCTATCCTTGAACTTCCAACATTCCTGCTTCAGACTCCAGAGTAGCTAGAACAATATAAGCTTGGCTCTTCCCCTCTTTTTCTTCCACATTTCATTTTCTTCTTTCATATTTATTTATTTATTTGTTTGTTTGTTTGTTTGTTTATTTTTACTAGACCATTATTTCTAACCACCTCGCATTGTGCACCTATTTTAGTTCCAATGCAACGGGAGCGATCTTTAATCCTCCCTTGCATTACATGCAAATGCAGATGTACATGCAGCTCTTTATGTGTTTGTTAACATCGAGTTCCCTTCCCTTCCCTTTTCTGCTGCAGGGTCTTACTTACTATGCACCTTGAGCTGCCCTGGGACTTGCTAGATTGCCAGGTTGGCCTTGAACTCACATTGATCCTCCTGCTTCAGCCTCCTAACTGTGCCTGGTTTAAAATGTAACTCTTTCAGAAGACTCAAAACAAGACACTATTACCTTCTTAAGCTTGTGCCGCTGTTACAATATCCAGTGGCAGACTGTGAATGAAGTTTGATGCATCACTTGCTTCAGATGCTCAAGGCCCTGGATTTGATCCCCAACTCTGAGGTTTAGGATATGATGCCTAATAACCCAATTTTCTGCCCTTGAGAGATATCATTTTTATTCCCCCTTTCTATAATGTTCTCAGATTAAAGGAAAATGCTCCCAGAGTTCTGATGTTCTCTTCTTTACACCTATGCTGCATTAATCAAGAAAAATGACTACAGTTTCAAATTATTATTTGTTTGTAAATTAGTACTATGTGTTAGACGCTAACTATGTATGGCAACATCTAGGATGCCACAATTTAATTTTAGAGCGATATAAAGGTTTTTAGTTAAGTGAAACCCGTTCTAGAAAATATAGGAAAGGAACATCATAATGAACATTTTAAACTTGCTTCCATTTTGAATAAACAACTGGACACAATATATAGAAAACCACTACAATATAATAATACTATGTTATACATAATATGCTAATGTTAACTTTTAGATTCTACTAATGAAATACTTTTTAAGGTACTTTGCCATGGCATAGTTCACCCATACAAGCTCCATAGAACATCTCAAAACATTCTAAAGAGTAAAATGTTTACACATAGCATCTTGAATGGAATTGTTGCAAGAAAAATTGAAACAACAATACAATGCCAAACAACCCATAATAGCAAAAGGAAAAAAAATAAGCCCATTAGAAATGAATGCTTATCTACTTAAATACTGCAGGGATCAAATTATAAATTAAAATGTTGGTGATTTATCAAGGTCAGCCAGGATGTAGGAAAATGTGTGTGGATACACACTGCTGTAGTGTGAACTGATATAGCCTTTTGTGCAGTGCGATTTGAGAGTACTTATCAAATTTAAACATGTACATACCCCTTGACCCAGGAAACCCACTCCCTAGAATCTCTTGTAGGGAAATATTTGCACATGCAGGCAAGGATGTGAGCAGAAGAAAGGACATTTTCAGCCTTCAAAAGCTCAATGCATATTTCTATGAATAAAAATATTTGAGATAATTGACTATTAGCCATTGGAATGCTGTAAATGTATTAAAAGAAAGGCTGAGAACAGAATTCACTTTTTCTTTAGTTACTTATTTATATTACTTGGACCAACAAAAACAACAAAATAATGTATTCAATTTTAAACCATTAAGAAACAAACTACCATTATAAGTGGCCAAAGATCTATTAGCACAACAATTCAAGTCCCTGAGTGTTATTGTTACATTATAAAGAATGAAAATATGCAGATAAAATACTCAGTGGTAGAAATTATATACACACAGAAGTTTAAAAAAAATAAGGGAACTATTGAAAGTTAAAAATAAGAGTGAGCCTATTAAGAAATCTATACAAGGGCTGGCTCTCTGTGAAACTTAATAAGATGGACAATTCCATTAACAGTTTAGAGACCTAAATACCAAAATTAGTAATAAAATAATATGAAAAATTACATGGTAATATTTCATATTCCTTCAATTAACTCTATATGTTTGATGAGATTCCCCCAATTGGGTTCCATGGGCTTTTATTTTAGTTACTGTAGTGTTCAAAGGCAGCCTTCAGTTGGCTTCTTGTGTTTGTTGTCTCTTCAACAACAGCCTCTGTTTTGCAAGCTTTAGCCATTGCAGCCTCTTTTACTCTAAAAGCGCGGCTTCTGTTTGTCCTCTGATCATAACCATCTTAGCTATTTGGAAGACTTGGTGGTTGGGTTTCTCAGGGTTTCTACTGCCTGCCACACCCATTTCAGCAAAGACAAGTGCAAGTTCCCTAGGTCTTTCCAGATTGTACAAGTTTTGTTGAAGTGTGGAAATCTAAATAATCATTGCAACTCTAGATATTGCCTTCATTTCCCTCAAATGAGGGTTTGTAGTTTTTATTTATTGATCCATTGATCTGGACAGATGACTGTACTGGCTCTGTTCTGGGCACAGTACATATCCTCTGAGATCTCCTTAGAGAACTCAGCTTAAGATGGGTACACTGCCATTCTCACCATCCCTGAGTACCAAGGAGGACAGGTTTTAGCTACTGGTTTTCATTGGCTGTACATTGTTCTATTCTCCCTAACAGTCTCTATCTGTTCTGCCCAGATATGTACCACACTTAGCTTTCAACTTCTTCTAATTGAGCCACTGCTTTTACTAATACCCAGGAACATAAATTAGTCTGAAGTCTGATCCAATTGAAGATAGGCTGCTTGTAGTGTTTTTTTTTTTATTTTAAGAACAATTAAAAGTAATAATTGATCTTCCTACTTATTGAAACTTTTCCCTCTGGAGATAAGAATAGAGGCTCATAAAACCAATATGAAAGTTGTAAGACTCATGAGTCCCCTCCCGGTAAACACCGGCAAAGGGAAAGGGTTCTCTCTCTCTGATGCACCTATAGCAAATTGCATAAAACTCCAGTCATGAAGGTTTTAACATCCATTTTGGGGCAGGGTTTTAGTGATGCGGTTGCCCCAAAGTCACCCACTCTCCTGTAGTAACCTCGATAAACCAATGACTCATCACGCTAAAATAAGTGATAATAGCCATAGGTCAAAGACGTCTCAAGGGAAATTTTAAAATATTATAAACTGGCAAAGGATAAAACAAAGTTGAAAACACAACATATCAATCTTGTAAGCAAGATGCTATTAATTAAGTATATTGTAGAAAATTATAGCTTCAAGTGTTTATGTTAAAACGAGGAGGCTGGGGTTAGTCATTTAAGCTTTGATCTTAGGAGGATAGAGATGAAAAACTTTACTTCAAATAAGTCAAAAAGAAAAATAATAAAAGATAAGTGTATATCCATGAAACTTTAAACAGAACAACAAAGAACATAAAAAATTAGTAAAAATGTATAAAGCTCTAGTGAGAATGTACCAGAAACCCAACAGAAAAAGACAAATTCTACATATTAACAATGAAAAGAAAGACATCATTACAGACTCTACAGACATTGGAAGTGAGGAGGTAGTGAATCCCGGAGTAACAGGATGACTGCACATGCAACAACTTAAATAGAACCAAGCAAAGAAGTATCAAAGAGATACAAACACACCCAAGATAAAATAGATACATGCAAATACTTGTATCTATAAATGAAACTGACTTCTTGTAGTTAACATACTGGCAGTCTTAGAGTTCACTGCCACTACAGTTTTGAATTCATCACTAGTTAATTCCTGTTACCTTAAAGGTGATGCTTACTGGTATTAAATTCAAATCTAGCTTTCTATCAATTTTCTATTAATTTACTATGTTTTTCTTCTTTTTGTCCTTTTTTATAAAGGTTTTTTTTTTTAATGGCTTCTTTTTACTTTCTCTATTGACATGTTATCCATGTACTTTAAAGAATGTTTGATGGCATTCCTGGAATTTCCTGCATATGTATCTCATTAGTGAATATTTACATTTAAATATGCTACTTCTTCATCTATAAGAGCTCTTCATGACACACAGCTAATTATGCTTTCTTCCTGTTTGTTGCTGTGTTGCAGGCTGCACTTTTTAATATATGCTATAAGTTTATTGTATTTTTCTATCTAGGGCTCAGACAACTGTCTCTAAAGAGTGATAAAATGTAAGATATATTTCTTTGTTTTATATAAATCTAACTTTTTTCTTACTATTGTGATTGCCCTCTGCTCAAAAGAGGTAGAAGATAGGTCAGGTGTAAAGCCTCCTGCTATGGTCACTCTACTCTCAATGAGCCACACATTTGCCTGCTTTTTGTTTAGAGTGGGGCTTATTATTATTATTATTACCATTATTATTTGCTGTTGTTATTGCCATTTCTTGTTCTGTTTTTCTTTTCTTCAGTATCTGCTCCATCCTCAGCTTTTGCTCATACAGTTCTTTGAAAATGGTTGTTTCTCAGCACACCCTGCCTCTCTCAGGATACACCAATGCATCATAGCCTAGCAAAGAAGTTTGTGATGCCCCAGGTTTTGACAGTTTCAGTCTTGGGACACAGCTTAGCTACATCCATCTCCTGTTTGTGGCTTCCCTCTGCTTGTTTGACCATAAGCCCAGCTTTTACAAAGGTCGTGTTCCTTTTTGGTCCCACATGTGCCAGCGCTTTGGACCTGGTTGCTCTTCTCAACTTCCCTCTGCAGACAAAGCCTTCAAGGACAAGGTCTTGGTATTACTTCTATTACTACAAACACTGCCACTTTTTTTTTTAAACGAAATACATCCAAAACCTTGCCCTTCATCGGGAGGTCAAATTAAATAGCAAAGTTTAATGAGCAGTTCTGTCCATTTTTCAATTTTTATCAGCAAGGAAGGACAGAAATATAATGTAAATGTAATGCTCTTTCTGGTAGGCCTTAGGGCTTTAATTTGAATCTAGTTCTCATGTCAGTTTCATGGGAAAAGTGCAGTTTCCACTTTGTGAAGCTGAGCCTTAATTTACTTGGAAAATGGAATCTGAGTATCAGTGGAGAGTTTGTGATTCTTCCTGACCTCTATTTCCTTCCACCAGGGGAACTAGCTAGTCTACGGATGGTGGCAGGCTTCTAAGCCTGGAATCTATGCCGAAGAGACAGGAAGTAGATCCCAGTGGCTCTCACAGTGGGCACAGAGCATGAGCGACAAAGAGGCTTTGCAGTGTGGGGTACTAGTGTTGTAGCTGTGTTTCATAGCACGCTGTCACCTAGCTTTCTGCCGCTGTCATCATCCTAGGGGCAACCAGACTCTAACATGGTATCCACACTTCAGTCGTCCAGGCTAGTCTTTAGTTTGGAAGGCCTAGGTAGGGGGACCACAGGGTGTCTCATTAACAACACATAATATTTTTATAGTGGAAAAGACACTAAACTTCACATAAAATCTTGAGTGCCACCCAGGAATGAAGAAAAGAAAAGAAAGGGAAGGGAAGGGGAAGGGAAGGGGAAGGGAAGGGGAAAGGGAAGGGGAAGGGAAGGGAAAAGGGAAAGGGAAGGGAAAAGGGGAAAGGGAAGGGAAGGGGAAGGGAAGGGAAAAGGGAAAGGGAAGGGAAAGGGAAAGGGAAGGGAAAAGGGAAAAGGGAAAGGGAAAGGGAAGGGAAAAGGGAAAAGGGGGGAAGGGAAGGGAAAAGGGAAAAGGGAAAGGAAGGGAAGGGAAAGGGAAAGGGAAGGGAAAGGGAAAGGGAAGGGAAAAGGGAAAAGGGGGGAAGGGAAAGGGAAAGGGAAGGGAAAAGAAGGGAAGGGAAAGGGAAAGGGAAGGGAAAAGGGAAAGGGAAGGGAAAAGAAGGGAAAGGGAAGGGAAAAGAAGGGAAGGGGAAAGGGAAGGGAAAAGAAAAAGGGAAGGGAAAAGAAGGGAAAAGAAAAAGGGAAGGGAAAAGGGAAAGGGGAAAGGGAAGGGAAAAGGGAAAAGGGAAAGGGGAAAGGGAAGGGAAAGGGAAAAGGGAAAGGGAAGGGAAAGGGAAAGGGAAGGGAAAAGGGAAAAGGGAAGAAGGGAAAGGGAAAGGGAAGGGAAAAGGGAAAGGGGAAAGGGAAGGGAAAAGGGAAAGGGGAAAGGGAAGGGAAAAGGGAAGAAGGGAAAGGGAAAAGAAAAAGGGAAGAAGGGAAAGGGGAAGGGAAAAGGGAAGAAGGGAAAGGGGAAGGGAAAAGGGAAGAAGGGAAAGGGGAAGGGAAAAGGGAAGAAGGGAAAGGGAAAGGGAAAAGGGAAAAGGGAAAGGGAAAGGGAAGAAGGGAAAGGGGAAGGGAAAAGGGAAAGG
>NC_034605.1:50673212-50688297 GCF_900095145.1 Mus pahari | reverse complement strand
GAAGGGGAGGGGAAGGGGAAGGGGAAGGGGAGGGGAAGGGGAAGGGAAGGGAAAGGGAAGGGAAGGGAAAAGAAAAGAAAAAAGAAAGGCAAGGCAAGGCAAGGCAAAGCAAAGCAAAGCAAAGAGCTGGAGGAAGATCTGGAATCTACTTTGTGTACTCTATGAACTAGTACTGAGTGTTCCTTTATGCAAAGCCTTTTAGCCTGTCTGCATTTTTATGTTCAAAACTATGTCCAAGTTCTTATACTTTTGAGAGATAATTCTATGGTCTTTTCTAGATCCCCGGAACTAACGTTTATAGACTATTTTGTTCACACTTAAATGCTGTGTTTTGAGATTGACTCAGAAGTCCATCAAAAATCTTAACACTCGGTGGGCAAAGGCTGGCAGGTCTCTTCGAGGTCAAGGCCAGTGTGGTTTATATAGCGAGTTCCAAGGTAGCTAGGGGTACAGAGTGCTGGAGAGTGAGAATGTGTGCGTGGGCATGTGAATGTACGTGCATGTGTGTCCGTGTGTCCGTGTGTGTGTGTGTGTGTGTGTGTGTGTGTGTGTGTGATAGTGAAATAAAAGATCATGTATAAAGGGAAATTTCCATGTTATTTCACATGGAGTGAGAGAGTGACTGTTTTGGGGATCAGTTCTCTGTGTTTAAAGCAGCGATGAGGGTGTTTCTACACCTGGTTCTCTGACCCTTGGACAGAAGGAACCCTGGGAAGCAGGCCACAGGCTTGCCACAAGGCTCCACAGGTGCATGCAGCCCTCCTGCCCAAGTGATTACTTCCCAGGGGATCTTATCACCAGGCCTAGCCAGAGAAGACATGGAGGAGGAGGAAGATAGGGAAGAAAAAACTGGGCTGAGCCCCGGGCACCCGGATGTCTGACTTCTTCAGGTGCTTGCGTGTCTGGAGATACCATTTCATGAGGGAATTTGTTTAGTTTTACTATCAGTTATTTCCCCTCACACTTCAGTAAAATGTAAAATAAACTTACTGGCTGCCAAAACCAAGCTTATAAGTAAATAGCCCTGCAAAGAAAGCACTGGGTTGTAGGCCGTTGGGAGGACCGAAAGGCCAGCCTGCTAAGCCTTGGTGAGATTCCCCTCTGAGATGACTAATAGAGACAAGCATTCGGGAGGCGGGGGGTGGGGGGGCAATGCCTTTTTTTTTAAGGTTATAAAGCAAAGAGGCTGTAAACACACGTGACATAAACTGTTCTGAAGTCCTTTATCCCCTTGCTCTCAAAGCTGTCCTGGCTGGGTTTTAATGTCTAAGATATGGCTCAAAAGGACCTTTTTTTTTTTTCTTTCTTTTGTAGACCTGGTATGTGCCAAGAACCCTTGATTGAGAATGCTTCTGGGAGCCTGGCTTGTTTCTGGGTTGGCATGGACTCTGGAAACCAAAGAAACTAGAAAGACAGACAGACAGACAGACAGACAGACAGACAGACAGACAGACAGACAGACAGAGACAGACAGGTGATAGAAAATAGATAGGTTGATGATAGATAGGTGATAGACTACATATGTGAACATAGAATATGTATGTGATATGTACGTGCAGATGTTTCTGTGTTTGTTGCTGATTTTCATTCTAAAACCTTCTTCTCTAAAGATGGCTCTATCTGCCCCCATCCTCTCCATGGTTTGTGATGCTCTCAGACTGAAAACAACCCTGTGAGACAGAACGTAAGTGAGAAAGAATTTTCCAAAGCTCTTAGACCCGTTTATAGTGCGAAAACGGGAGCTGACAATGCCCAGTACCCCAATAAATCTTCAGGTTCTCGATTTTTGTGCACCCCTTGCAGTCACTATCACTTTACTGAGAGCCTTATGGTTTATGTTTATAATTTTAAATTTCAGAGTTATAACTAGGGATTTCCAAGATTTACATCCTCAGAGCCTACTGTTTACTGCCTTCTCAGTTTGGGTCTTTATCTTTGGCTAAAACAAGCGTGGTTAGAATATAGAAAAAGAGCTGGGCGTGGTGGCGCATACCTTTAATCCCAGCACTNNGGAGGCAGAGGCAGGCGGGTTTCTGATTTCGAGGCCAGCCTGGTCTACANAGTGAGTTCCAGGACAGCCAGGGCTACACAGAGAAACCCTGTCTCGAAAAAAAAAAAAAAAAAAAAAAAAAGAATATAGAAAAAGTATTGGATACTCATGTGAGTCACTGGAGCTGAAAGGAATTTGATTGGTGAGCAAAGGTGGTGCACCTGTAGTTAGTCTTATCTATGATTGATCAGAGGCAAAACTAGTCAAGGAAGGTGAACAACAGAACCAGGCTCTTAACAGCATGAAGTAAAACAAGGGAGCCAGTGCTGTTAAGAGAACAAGGCAGGGAAAGGGAAGGTATCGGAACACAACTGCCAAATGTTCTTACTTCCCTGTGCATCTTCACATCATCAATGCGTGTGTTTAGTTTGGAGAACCTGTAGAATCCAGCAAGCTATAAAGGAACCATTGGTGAGGAGGAAGAGGAGGAGGAGGAGGGGGAGGAGGAGGAGGAGGAGAAGGAGGAGGAGGAAAGATCTTGAAGGAAGAGAGATAAGACACAAATTTTCTCTTATTGTTTATATTTAAGAAATAATATATATTATAAAGAAACATATATCTGAGGACAGCAGATAAGGTAGAGACCAGCAAATCATCACTGAATATATATTAAACTTATTGTATATCCTATACAATATAGACAATTTTTATATTGTTAATGATTTAAAAACTCATGACATGAAATTTATATGAAATTCAATAATGGCAATCTGTTTGATTAGCCACATTGACTCACCTGCATGCCATCTCCGGCTGTCATAATGTGTCACGATGTCAGAAGGGATTCTGACAGAGATACTAGGGCTCACATTTTCTAACTTAGGAGAAGTTGAAATATGATAGATTTACTAATTTTTTTTTTCATGAAGATGTTAAAAGTGTACACTGGGACTCTGGTTTCTTCAGGAAATGTCAATGAGAAAACTGGATATTCACAATTGCAAAAACCAAATGAGGTCCCCATTCCCAACATAGATGGAAATAAATTCAAGATAGACTTTCAAAAGCTTGGGGTAAAAACTTGAAACCTTTAGAGAAAAATGTGGGTAAAACATTTGAAGTTCTAGGCACAGGCAAGAACTTTCTGGAAAGGACTCTAGTAGTTCAGCAAACAACTTAGGACATGAATTTACTGTGTACTTATGACATGAAAGTAGAAGGGGATATGCGAGAGAAGGATGCTAGGGAAACAAAGACAAGACTCTTCTGGGTGGGATCTAGATTAAACATTACGTCTATCGCTTATCTATCCTTCTATCTATCATACAGGATGCTCGTTCAGTGCTGTGAAGACACACAATGATCAAAGCCACTTGTAAAAGACAGCATTTAATTGATACAGTTTCAGAGTCCGTGACCACCATGGCAGTAAGCAAGGCAGCAGGCAGACAGGACACTGGAGAAGTAGCCAAGAGCTTACATCCGTTCTACAAGCAGGAAGCTGGGAGTAAGACTCGGTTTGGTGAGTGCTTCTGAAACTCCAAAGCCCACCCCCAGTGATACACCTCCTCCAATAAGGCCACACCCACTAATCCTTTCCCTTTGGTTACTACTTAGTAGCCAAACATTCAAATATTTGAACCTATGACCATCATTTTCATTCAAACTGTCTGTCTGTCATCGGTCATTCATCTATCCGTCTATCCATTTATCATGTATCTGTGATCTATCATCTATCTTCTTATCAGTCATATATCTACCTATTATCTATATTTTATTAATCACCCATCAGGTTATCATCTATCCATCTATCTTTCTGTCATATATGTACCTTTTATTCTCTATCTTCTACTAATCATCCATCTGTTTATCATCTATCTATCCAAATATATATCTATATCTATATATCTTTCCATCTTTCTGTCATATATCTATCTTTTATTATTTACCATCTGTCAATCATCTATTTATCATCCATTATCTATCTATCATCTATCTATAATCATCTAACATCTACCAATCTAACATGAAATGGAGACTCTGGTGTGGCACAAGAAAGGGGACTAATAAGAGATAAAGAGTATGGTAGAAGAAATAGGAAGAAAACTGGGTGCTATAAAGATGAGAAACATAGACATATGGAAACATCATAATGAAACACACGATTCAGCACTCATTTCTTTATGTAAAAGAATCAACAGGTAAAGAGAAAAGCCGGTGGTTGGAAGAGAGCAGGCCGTCAGCTTAAGAAGAGAAAGAAAATGTGCAATGTGAAACAGACCACGAAGCCTCACTTGAACAACACAGCTGAAGCCACTCATGTGAAGCAGAAGAAATTAAAGATTCATAAGAGCTGGAAAACTCAAATGAAGTCAATTTTTGAAGGAAGACATGATTTACATAAAACATCATAAAACACAGAGGGTCTCAGCAAGATTACTTTCATGAAGGCACCAGATAAAACTATCACTGCCAGGGTTTCTCAGATGATTCACATGTTAAGAACATGTGCCATGCTTGTGGAGAACCCAGGATCATTTTCCAGCACTCGCATGGTGACTGACAACCTTCCTTAACTCCAGTTTTAGGACACCCGGTACCCTCTCCTGGCTTCCAAGGGCACCACACACACACACACATAGGACCTGTATCTGAATGCAAGCAAAGCACACAGACACATAAAATTAAAATAAGTAAATCACAGTTTAAACTGCCTGGGAGAAGCATTGCTAGAAGAAACCTTCAAAGTACACTGGGAAGAGCATTGGTAATGGGACCTAACCATCTCTGCACACAGACAGAATTATGGGCCAATCAATATATTATAAATGGCGACGAAAACATTCTAAAACTAGCTTTCCAAACATAACCCAAAGCATCATCTTGATAATGATAATAATCAGAAAATAGACGATATCACCTCATACCTCTTACGGTGGTTGTGTCATTATGGTTTGTGCATTTGCTTTTGAGTCAGGCTCTTTCTATATGGTTCACATTGGCTTCAAACTCACAAGCTTGCTGGCTCTACATCCCAAGTGATGCTGGCATTTGGGCATTTGCCATCATATCCAATTTGAAGGGCTATTATCTAGACAGTAATGAAAAGAGTTCCTTCCTACATAGAGAGAAAAAAAAAAGATAATTCTTGGATATAGATAGTGATGTTATAGATAGTACAGGTGATATAGAAAAGAGCCCAGAGTGGTTTTGAATGCAATGTGTAACCCAGGCAGTCTCGAACCTGTGATCTTTCTGCTTCAGCTTCCTACATTGCTGGGGAGTTGTGGCCAATACTATTCAGCTTTGTATTTTTATTTTTTATAGCAATATTTCCTTCTGGTTATTTACCCAAAAGACTCTGAACTAACATACCCCAGAGACACTTGCACATAGATATTTAGTTCAGCACTTTTAATAGTAAGTTATAGAGTTAACCCATTAACATAGGAGTGGATTTAAAAAAATGTGGTATTTGTACACAATGGAACTTATTTAGCCACAAAGAACAAAATTATGTTGCTTGTGGGAAATAGGATGCAGCTGGAGATGATCACATTACGTGTATTAACCAAGAATAAAAAGACAAATATCTTATGTTTTCTCTCATCTGTGGCCCCTAGATCTCATAGAGATACATAAAATTATATATCTATATGACATGAAAACAGAAGCAGAAATATATATGGAATGGAGGCACTAATAGTACGAAAGGAAGAGAAAGGGGAGGAGGGGAAGGTGGAGGGTTATGGTCAAAGTCCCTAACCAGCTTGTGTGGAAATGTCCTCAGAAGTATGTGTAATGCGTAGTTGTCTATACTTTCTTTCTCAGTATGAATGTGTCACTGCAACTTTTTCAAACCCTACTTCTAATGATGGTTCTTAAACACTTTAACCTACTTTGGAAAAGAAAGGATAGAGGAGAGGTAGAGGGAGTGGCCCTGTTTGGAAAGGTTCCATGGAGCAACTCCATCTGTGCTGTCTGGAAATCAGCAGTCTAGTTCACAGGCTGGCAGTGGCAGCTCCACCCGCTGGCAAAACATCTCACAGATACACCAGCAGTCCAGTCCGGTAGAATCAGGATAACAAACACAAATCAGCAGTGGTGGCACTACCTAGCAGAGACACCCAGGCCTCAGCCTCCATACAAGTCAGCAGGAGGGACCCAGAGGGACACCAGGAGAAGTTCTTGGCTGTGCCTCTCTCAGCAAAATGAGGATCAGGGAAGACTTGAGATCCACAATCATTGCACAGCTAGATCTATAAGCAAGCTTAGCTCAGCCTTAGTCACCATCTGTTGAGTTCTGTTTATACTCCCTTCAAACATCACATACCCTCTATGGGTCTTGCCTCACCACACATCTTGCCTCACCACATACATCTGTTTCAACTGGCATCACTCTGCCAATCAATCCAAATCCTTGGAAGTGACGAGAAACTAAAGCACACCACCAGAAGTTTTTTGGTGCACCTCTCTCTGTGGAGTCTCAACAAATGCAGCTCAACTACGCAGTGTAAGGCAGACCAATACATGCGTGTCGTTAGCAAAGACTCCTTCATCGCGTGTCCTTTCATGTGCTTGCTTTAGCAGAACATCCTTTCATCTGTGTCTGCTTCAGCCAAACATCCCTTCATGAGTCTGCCTGAGCCTTTCAGCTGTGTCCGCTTCAGGAAAATACTCCTTCATGTATTCGCCCCAGCAAAACAACTGACTTTCCAAAGAGCCCTTAAGTTCCTACTTAATGTCACTGTTTGAAAACTATGAGAATGAAACAAGCAGCTGAATCCATTCCCTGAATGAGGACTCCGAACAACCAACAGCATGGGTAATAGGAACCTGTCACATTTCAGGTGCAAGAGATGCTGAGTTCTTGGGACATCTCCTCAGCAGGAAAAAGTACCCGTGACAAATGGCCCAGTACAGTTTTGGGACCACTGATAAAGTCCTCCTTGGGCTGGGGTTTTGGTTTCACACTTTTGCAGTCCTCTCAGAAGATGAGAAAACTCTCCCTTTCGGGGTTCAAATGAGCCACAGCTGTAATAGTCTCAACAGCTAAGTAAATCTGGTATGAGTTTATTTGTAATGGAAAAACCAAGCTGAATCATTCCAGGGCAACGAGGTATCTAAGACTCAGATTCTGGGAATCCTGCTGGCTACCCATCCAGGTTCCACCATAAGAAATGGTTTTGCCTCGGCATGTGTCTCTTTATCAGGAAAGAAGTGTCAGTATTATTACCCACCTGGATCACAGAATTTGGGACCAGTGTTCATAGAGTGTCTGTTAGAGCATGCACCATTCAGCCCTGGTCATCAGCAGCAGTGTTCCAACCTCTTAAAAGGCAGAAAACTTGCAGACCTATTGTACGGTTCCTCTCTACTCCGTATCAAACACGGAGTAATCCTGAATATTGCCTACTGATTAAAAAACAAAAAAACAAAACCTGTGTGATGGGATCTCAATATAGCCCAGGCTGAGGTTGGCTTTACTATGTAACCAAGGCATGTCTTGAACTCTTGATCCTACCTCTACCTTCCAAATCTGAGATTATAGGTGTGAGCCACCACCTGCTGCTTTTTAAGATGGGACATTGCCATTCAACTAGAGTCTTCTGACATTTAAGTGTTTTTAAAGGGCCACTGGAAAGGAGAGCTTAAGGTGGCAGGTGGTGACCTCTCAGTCTTGAGTTATTGTGGTGCAATGCTTGATAACTGAAGACATGGAATCAGGGCCCTTCTTCCAGCTACAATCCTCTTCTTGTCTTGTCTTACCTCTAGCAGCCAAATGCCAGATTCAAAGGAGCATCGTGTCAACAAAGAGAAGAGCTTTGCACAGCACAGTGCAGAGAAATGGTGGGAGCTGATCCATTGGGTACTCTTTTGATTTACATTTTTAAGTATGTCATCATGACCTGCCCCATAGACATCAAGCACACAGCAAATTAGGAGCAAAATAAATAAATAAATGCAGTCCAAAGACAAGATGACAGAGTTAGTGAATAATATGTTTAAGGAAGACTTGGGTTAATTTTGGACCAACTTCTGTCTTATCTGCTGCCAGATTCCACTGCAGAACTCTAAAGGTCAGGCTTGGTATATTTTCTGACTTCAGAGGTTCATTATGCTCCCTCTAAAGTCTATAAAACATCGATTGTGTTTTACGCCTCAGATCTTGCCTCTTAGAGGAATACTCTCCTCTGTATAAATAGTCCAAGGTCACATGTTACAGAAGCCTTGCAACTCACAGGGGATATCCTTGTGAGGGACTGCAGCTGTCCCAGATTCTACTAAAGAAAGCTGTGTTCCTTTCCCTTGCCCTAATAAATGCTTATTTGGTAAACTTTATTTTGCTCTCGTAATCATTCAGATGAATCTCAGAAGTGTAGCTCTCCAGCACGCTGCCAGTCTTCCTTTTATGCAACTTGATGAGCTGTGGAGATCCTTGGGCTGCCTCCCTGCTATGCTCTGTGGCCAGATACTCACTTACCTTAGTGGCATCTGGCTTGCCCAGTCACATCTCCAGAGTTTTGGCTATATGGTTCTTCTAGGGTAGGGAGTCCAACTTTGTTTCAATTTCAGTCCATTCTAATTCTATGGGGGAGCCATAAAATGTTTTAGGTAATGAGTATAGTAATGACAGTACCTATTTGCCTGTTAAATCCACAGTAGCAGACCATCTGTCATGATCTGAGCTGTGTCTGGGAGTTTATAACATTTTTCGTACTAGAGTGAAAAAGGGCCCAGGGTAGAGACACACGGTAGGTATGTGCATATAGTAGAAATAAACATATATGTGTTGTGGGTTGCCCTGATGCTGTTTGTATTTTGATGTAAATTCTGCTTCCTCAAGAGGGGCAGCCAATGCTGAGAAGTAAATAATGTGCTCAGGTGATCTCACTGAGCCTTCTCCCCAGTTAAGGCTGGAGCTGATGAATGGATAGTGGAAGGGAAAGGTGGGACTGGAGAGGGGAGGTGGGGAGGGAGGGAGGGGAGGGAAGAAGTGGAGGAATCGAAGAAGAAGAAGAAGAAGAAGAAGAAGAAGAAGAAGAAGAAGAAGAAGAAGAAGAAGAAGAAGAAGAAAAGAAGAAGGGAAGAGGAAGAGGAGGAGGAGGAGAGGGGGGGAAGGGGAGATGGAAGAAGGGCTGGAAAGAAGATGAAGCAGAACCACATGGCCTAGAGAAGCAGCAAGTAGCAAGGGGTCCCACAGCTAGGGAATGAATTAGTATAGTGATAGGTCTGCCCAATCTAGGCATATAGCTTATAAATATAATAACTGGTTATGTGTTTTTATATGAACTTACTGGGGTAAGAAATTACCACAGCATATATGTCCCTAGAAATATATGTAAATAGATACCTGGGTCCCAGTTTTGCCTGTTGTAAAGGAGAGATAATAACAACTGTCTTTATAGGTAGAGGTATAAAGACGAGCAGAAGATCAGTTAATACTTGAACACCCACCAATAATATAAATGTTACCATGTGTTTAAAGCTCAGATCTCCCTACTGCAGGCGTTTGTCATCCCACTTTACAGTTCACCTCCTTGGCTCGAGGGAAAGCAAATGATTCAGATGGGTCTGTGGAATCACTGATTAGATAGATTAAGAAATGTTGACAGTGGTCTTATCAGAAACCTTGGGATGGGAGGCAGCTCTGAAGTGCTCTTTTCGGGGGAAACACGTGCTTTCTCGGAGACTACACTGGCTTCCTCCCCCTGTCTCAATTGTTTCTATTAGAGAAAATTTTTGTGATGTAGACTGGGTCATTCTGGTAGCATGGTAGGTCATGGGTGGGGCAAAATGCCCTTATTTAAATTGCATTTTATAATGACCTGGAGCACAGATACTCAAAGCAGGTCATTTTTACCTGGGCGTGTCCTCAATTTAGATTGCACTATAATCTGTCACCCCCCCCCTTTTTTTTTTTTTTTACATATTTTACAGCAAACATTGCATGGCCCTTAATGTATTCGTTTTACTATTTCAGTCAGTGACTATGGAGTAACTGTATACAAGATTTTCTGCATACAAGATTGGGTAGATAAATGAATTCATTCAAAAATTATCCTAGGTGTATTTTTTAATTTTGAGACAGTGAATTTCTAAGTAAGCTAGACTGTCCTTAAATCATAATTCTCTTGCCTCTGCATCACAAATACTGTTATCTCAGAAGTGTGCATGCCAGCTACCTCTCCCAACCCTTTCAAATGTTTCTATCTCCTGGCCTTGCTGAGCATTAAATCAACTGCCTCATACATGCTCGGCAATCGATCTACGGTATCTCAGAAAATTCAAAGAATAACTTACTTGGTGTTAGAACTGACTTGTAAACCAGTATTCTCATTGTCTTAAAAAGCATGAACTTCACAGGAAAATTGGAGTTTGCTATATTTAAATGTCTTTGATGTAGATATTTCCCACAAGGAATTGGCAGGAAGATGAATCTATCACTGTTACTTTTAAGGTTAGCTTTTCTGGAGGACTTAGCCCCTGGTTAAGCAACCAATACAAAGGCCACCGGGCCCTCTCCTCATACTAGTCTTTCTATTGATCTTTATCTCTAAATAGTGCGTTTTCACCAGGAGGCAATACCGTAAAATTTAATTTTTATTTACTACAAATTTTTTTTAGGGGACATGATCACGCAGTGTCTTGGCATTTTAAGGCCATTCTTGAATCCCTTTGTGGCACATCTTTGACAACTATTGAAACAAAATAGACAAAGAAATGACACCATTTTGAGGAAGGGCTGCTGTCAAGAAAGGCCATAGACAAGAGCTATCCACTTGATAGGCATTCTCAGTTGATTACAGCTTGCAATCTGGAAGTCTGAAGCAATGGATTCATGCTTAATGGGTTGACTCGATGGCCAGAAGCACCCCTGTCCTTCCAGGGCACCAGACACGTATTTCCTCCATTCACCCTCACTAGTAAACAGAACGCCAGCTTTGGTGGGTTGGGTAGACATGTCTATAACTTGTTATCTTTTCCTCCAGCACACAAGACTGTTGTAAGTACTATAGTACACCCAACTGGCCCAGGCGCACCCGTAACATACCTGCTATTGTTTGGTCTCATGTCTCCCTGGGTTTGAATTTTGCTGAAACAGTTCACTGTTGCATTCATTATTTCTTCTTTTGCACAGGCCTTCTCTCAGATGCAAACACACTCTTCTTCAATTCCTCCTTACCCTCTTCATCAGACTGAGCCGTTCCCAACAGAACTCAGGTTAAACCATTTACGCAGCTGCTCCCCACCAGGCTTAAGTGACTGTCCTCCTCTGTTCCCCACAGTGTTCTGTGGAGATGGGAGATGGGTGACATTCTTGTCCCAATCTCAATGAGCAATAAGAGGACATTTAGAGAGGTGTGATTAAGATTCAACAGTCGGTCAGTTTGGCCTACTGTTGAACGGTAGTTTGGATAATGTAATTACTTGTTTATTTCCCCCATCTTTTGTGTTTTCTGGCTGATGGGATAATATCTGAAAAGACTCATGTACTCTGAGCACATAGTCCAGAGGCAGAAACATGGTCAAACACCCGCTCATTTTGTTAAACGAACAAATAGGTGAATAAAAATTATTAGAGACTGGGGGGAAAAAAAACACCAGAAAACTTGATGGGAAAAGTTCCCAAAGCTGGGTGCAGCCTTATTCTCTCACACATCTGTTCAGGTTCCCACACTCCCTGAGACTGAAAGAGAAATCCCCGGGGAAAATAGCAAGTGAAACATGAAGGGTGAGTTACCCTCCAAATACAAAAGAGACCCATCTCCGGTTATGAAAATTTTCCTAGAAATCTTAAAATAAAGTAACCTTAAAATCCTAAGTAGAGGGTCTGAGAACTGAGCTCACCATTCTCAAGTTCCATAAACTTGGAGATCCAAAAGCTAGAATCTGGAGTTATAACATTTGAATGTGTCATGAAATCAATTCAAATGACTAGCATATGAGGACTTTATAAAGGAAAACTAAGAAATATGAGAAACGCTAAAGAGTGAGTCATATCGAACCCAAGAATAAGCATCATGATGCCAGTGATTCCTTATTCAGTTTACAAGATTAAATGTCCAAATCAAAATTAAATGTATTTAGTTTTAGGACCTTAACCAAGAATACAGAGACGTATACTGTAGTGTAAGATTATAGGTACTGGCTTATTAAAAACCCCCAAGTTTAATGGTCTATCAAGTCCAATTTTGCTGCTCATCTCCTTCTTGGTGTGGTATCCACTGGATCATGGCCAACCTACCAGGAGCCACACCCTTAAAGGAAGCTGACTTCCTCCCCCATAAGCCACCAATAGTCAACCTAACTAGTCCTTGGTTAGGGGCAGGGCTCATGAGCCCCTTCCTATTCCACACTGGAATGTTACTGGCTTGGTCTCTCACAGGTCTTGTGCAGTCAATCAGAGCTGCTGTGGGTTCATGAGTACAGTGGTCCTGCCCTGTCTAGAACATACTGTTTCACTCTGGTCTTAGCCACTTGTGATTCTTACAGTCTTTTCTGTGATGGTCCCTGATCTGGGGGTATCCATGAGTTTGAGGACCCATTTGAGGACAGGTATAAAGCTGGGAGTGGATCTGGAGAGACTTAGAGGGATGAGCATGGTGTGTATAAATAGGATCAAAATAAATTGTATAGACTTCTCTTTTTATATTTAAACATTTTATTCGTTTACATTCCAAATGATTCCCCCTTCCCAGTTATCCATCTATAACCCCTATTCCATCCTCCTCCCTCCCCTTTGTCTTTATTAGGGTACTCCTCCACCCACTCACCCACTTCCACTTCACTTCTCTAGCATCCCCCTACACTGGGGCATCAAGCCTCCATCAAACCAAGGGCTCAGGAAATTGAACAGAAACATGTAGCAGTGGGGGATGGGGAACTTGGGGGAGCCACTAGAAAGTCCCAGACTCCAGGGAAGGGAGAGGCTCACATGACCCAATGGGGATGACTTTAGCAGAAATACTCAACAAAGGGGAGACAGAACCTGTAGAGACCACTTCCAGTAGATTAGCATGACCCCCCAGTTGAGGGATGTGGTCACTCAGCATAGCTCAAAATTTTTAACCTAGAAATGTTCCTGTCCAAAGGAAAGACAGAGACAAAAAAATGGAGCAGAGACTGAAGGAAAGACCAGTCAGAGACCACCCACCTGGGGATCCATTCCATCTGCAGACACCAAACCCCCACACTATTGCTGATGCCAAGAAGCACTTGCTGACAGGAGCCTGGTATGGCTGTTCCCTGAGAGACTCTGCCAGCACCTGACCAATACAGATGCAGATACTCACAGCCAACCATCAGACTGATCCTGGGGGCCTCGAGGGAAGAGCTAGGGGTCGGACTGAAGGAGCTGAAGGGGATTGCAACACCTTCAGTATCAACTAACTAGACCACACAGAGCCTCCAGGGACTAAACCACCAACCAGAGAGTATACATGGATGGAGCCATGGCTCTAGATACATATGTAGCATAAGATGGCCTTATCTGATATCACTGTATGGAATTCTTAAAGAATGAATAGTTGTTTTAATTCCAAAGTTTAGAGTCTTTTTAATTCCAAGGTCAGCTTCTTCATATTAAGAGAATGGTAGTCAGTACTCCCATCCTTACAAACAGCTGAGAATCACGCTTTTCACAGACCTTTCATGGTATTGTCACCATTCTGTCTTTTGCTGAGACAGACGAACAGACTATTGCAGTAAAGACGAGCTGAGCTTGTACACAGACTTCGCCATCACAAACTCACACAACCATTTGACTGAGCTTTGATAAAGTTACAAAGGCAATATGATCAAGAAAAATGACTGGGAATGACTTAGAGCTCTGTAGAAACAATTGCAAAGCAAAGACATTTCCAGGATGTGACACGGGAGAGAAAGTAGATGGCTTTAGACGTAATTATGGGTTTTAAAATACATGGCAAACCCATAACCAATAAAAAAGGATAACCATTAAATTTACATTGAAAATATCATTCTTGTATGCATATGTGTATGGTGAGTGTACAGGTATGTGTTTGTGTGTGGAAGACCGTGAAGCATTGCATGGGATGTGTGTGTGTGTGTGTGTGTGTGTGTGTGTACACATGTATTATGGGCCACATATGGAAGCCAGAGGACAACCTTGGGTTTCCCAATCTTTTCTTTCCACCTTGTTGGAATCTCTCTTGCTACTGTTGTCTCTGTCGAGCTAACTGGCCTAGGAGTTACTGGGGATTTTCCTATCTCTGCCCCCAAGCTTACAATAGGAGTGCTGTAATTACATGTGTGTTCTACCTTGCCTGCCAAGGTAGAACCATGTTAACATGGTTCTGGGGATTTTAATTCAAGTCCTCGGGCTTAGATGGCAAATATTTTACCCACTGAACCAACTCCCACTCTCTAAAGCTACAAACTTTTGGTTGTGAAAGATTTTGTTGAGAGAATGAAATATTAAAGCACAAAGTAGGACACATTTTGCATCAAATTTCTTCTCTCAGCTTTTTCTCCTCAACTGTGAAGATGGTGACAAAGCCTCTTCCAATGGTTTTCTGTTAAAAAAAAAAAAAAGAAGAAAGAAAGAAAGAAAGAAAGAAAGAAAGAAAGAAAAAAGAAAAAGAAAGAGAAAAAACAAAAAAAGAAAAAAAAAGCTCTATTTCATAAACAGATCCACACTTTACAAGAGCAGCTATGAACTGGGTCTCCCCCTTTGTAGTTTGAGGGTGCCTTCTCTTTAAATACAAGAGACAGAATAGAGGGAGCCACACTCTTGTTTCACAAGCAAATGGTGAGTTCAAGTTAGTAGGCATTCTTTATAACTCTAAAGTCCTAACAAGTCTGACCATTCACTCTGGTGCTGAAGTTGCATCGTGAAGTCATGGAGAAATGGTTTTTCACGGATACTGGGGAGGCATTCTGAGGAGCAGGAGTGTGCTTCCTTGCACTGATACATATAAGCACTTGAGAGCACTGAGTGCTCCCTGAGTGGTTTCTTCTCTCCTGGAGTGTGTCCTCCCCATGCGGCCAGTGTACCATGCCATCAGCACATTCCTCAGATGTTCTCTCTCTCTCTCTCTCTCTCTCTCTCTCTCTCTCTCTCTCTCTCTC
>NC_034605.1:50670959-50673198 GCF_900095145.1 Mus pahari | reverse complement strand
ACACACACACACACACACACACACACACACACACACACACACACAGAATCGAATCTGTTTCCATTGTCTGCACAGAACCACAAAGAAAGTGCTTCTGGCTTTGTCTGCTGGGTCAAGTTCAATGCACCCAAACTCTGCAGTTGCAACTCCCTGAAGCTGAGATGCAATAGACTTTGAAAGGGATGCAGTTTTGTGTTGTTCTCCCCCCCCCCAACACGTCCCAAATCTAGAGGTCACTGCTTATCTGCATAAAAAGCCAGCAGAGGTATTAACTCCTGAAGATTAACCTTGAGTTGAATATGAGACCCTTCAGGACCACACAGAGTCTTGTTAACGCACAGTTCTGACATTCAGTTCACACCTGATAACTGAATGGTTTTCCTTCCGGAGACTTACCATGCAAATGAGAGAATCATTTCCCTTTGCCTCAGCCCCATTGTGGCTTCTTACTATTAGTATTGAAATGCAAAGGAACTAAGTCGATATTCTTGTAATGCAATGTGTACGTCTCGTGTTGTTCCACATATGTGACAAACAGAATGTTAGAGGACACATCCATTCTGGAACCTAGAATGGATTAGGGAGAAGTATTTGCTTGTACCAACACCCATCTCCTTCAAACAGACTGTAATCATCGGGTAAGACATTTTCTCAGATTCAATGTTGGAAATAGTTTATCACCTCCAGAAAGTCCCCTAAAAACAAACCCCAACACTGTCTAGGTGACAGATTCATGAAGCTGTGTAAAGGACAATGTTCTGTAGAAACCCTCCTGTCCCCCAGCCTTCTGGCCCCTTAAGGACAACCTGACACCCTGATGATAGGATTATAAAGAGTGTTTGCTGTAGTCAGCAAGATAAGGGAACACGGATTTTTTTTTTGGTGGGAGGGGGGGCAGCCCCATACTGATAACCAAGTTGAAGGCTGATGGAAGAGATAAGAAGAAGGTTTCTTCTTCAAGGCCGATCTACAATGCACAGGTTCTACCGAGCTGCTTCCTTGGAAAAATAAGCCCCAACATCTGCCTTGTGCCTTGTCCGCAAGCTTCAGGAAAAGGGAAATACACCCTCCGAAGGCCTCAGAGATGAACTCTTTCCTCTACTAAATAATCACTTCTGTGTCTGTACTGTGCTGATTAACACCTTGGTTTATCCGTGAGATAGATGGTCAGTGTGCATACCTGTAGATGTTTTATAAGAGCAAGGCCCTCAGCCTGCTCTGCAGGACAACTTTGTTAAGCAAGGAACACGACGAGCCATGATAGCTGTAAAAAGAAAAAGAGATGCTTTCTCGTCTACCTCTGAGATGTATGAAAGGAAGGAAAAGAAACCGCATAACGACAGCAAGCTAAACACACGCACACCAGGCAATTATCATTCCTTCATTCATATTCCATTTGGTAAGAGAAAAATTATATGCTGTTGGGCTTGGTATCCTTTAAAACGCGGAAAAATCAATCAATCAAATAAATTAGGTACTTTGGAGTTTTACAATTAATGCCAAGGGCATGCCGTAGGGATTGCTTATGAATTCAGGGCTTTTTTTTTTTTTTCTAGAATATTGCATTAAAAACATTGTGAAATAATTTGAAACAATGCAATATAATAAAAATAAATGTGGAAAGAGAAGAAATAATATGTGGGCAGGGGCTTCATCTACAAGGGTGGAGAATTCTTGTGGAATTTGGCCCTCATGAATTTAAAATATGTAACTGCCATTAGTTCTCGGAAGAAATTTGAAATGGTAGAGTCTGCTAAAACCCAGGGATGGCCTAGCTGTGCAGCATAGGGGGGGGGGAGTCATCACTATGTACATCTCAACCCAAGATTTACTGTGCATCTCTCCCCTGGCAGTTCCACAGGCAATCTTCATACTAAAGCCTGGAGCAAATGGACCATGGTCCTATCTATGAATATGGAGGCCAGCTTTGTGCCAGAGTTTTGTCTGTATATTCACCCCCTTTCAGAACAACCGTTTACACTTTGCATCAATTGTAACTAGTAAATACCTTCACACATAGTTCAGCCCACACATTTATCAGGTAGTGTGTATAATTTCTGCTATAAGAAGTGTTAGCATCTAGTGAGGCTATGCCAGTGCCTGGCAAACACAGAAGTGGATGCTCACAGTCAGCTATTTGATGGAACACAGGGCCCCCAATGGAGGAGCTAGAGAAAGTACCCAAGGAGCTGAAGGGGGCTGCAACCCTATAGGTAGAACAACAATGTGAACTAACCAG
>NC_034605.1:50669111-50670924 GCF_900095145.1 Mus pahari | reverse complement strand
CATTGGGAAGAGAGGCGCCTTGGTCTTGCAAACTTTATATGACCCAGCACAGGGGAATGCCAGGGCCAAGAAGTGGGAATGGGTGGGTAGGGGAGCAGGGGTGGGGTGAGGGTATAGGGAACTTCCGGGATAGCATTTGAAATGTAAATAAAGAAAATATCTAATTAAAAAAATGGGAAAGAAAAAAAAAGAAGTGTTAGCATTTGAAAATAGTTTTTTAGTGCCTGTGTGATCTTGGAATGTAACATATAGAAAGCAAAAATACTCGTGACGCTAAAATATCTAGCTTTTCGAGAATAAACAGATTAGATTTAGTATAATTAGAAATTGTATTTTTGTTATATTCTCATAATTTTAAAGGGTGTTGTGCACAAAAGTCTCTCTCTCTCTCTCTCTCTCTCTCTCTCTCTCTCTCTCTCTCTCTCAGACACATACACACTATAAAAATAAATGGAATCTTCACCTTTTCTGATAACAGTATTTATTTTATACTTACGTAGTATCTATTTTCTGTTATCTAACAACGGTGCTGGGAAGAACTTCTGGATTCTACAAGAAGGGATTGTAAGAAACATTTTCTATGTTCATGAGCTGAGGCTATTTTGCTTTGGGGAAAATGAGATACTGAGGAAAGAGCAGAATTAACTGAAAAACTAATATAAGAAAAGAAGAGAAAGGTTTAGTTTGCCCAGAGTTTGAGGGGACAGCCAATCATGGCAGGAAAGGCATGGCTGTATCCGGTCTTAGGAGATAGAAATGGAAGGCCTGCGCTTTCTCCTGGTGTTGCCTACCTAGAATCTATGACAGAGAACTCAAGGTTACACGAAGGCAGGTTAGAAACTGGAAGCTGGATTCCCAGAAATCCCAAGGTCATAGGAAACAGTGGAAAATATGACCTCATGGGATGTGGATTTGATCAAGAGTAGAGAGACCTAACAGGGTTTTCTTAGAGGCTGGAGGAAAGTGGTGGTAAGAGCCAGGACAGATCAGTCTCACAAAATGAAGATCCCCAGCTGAAACATATTGGGAACAACTGCCAGACCTCCAGGTGTCCCTTCCTGTCATTTCAGGTGTCTTACCAGGTGTCCCTTCCTGTCCATCCCAGGTGTCTCACCAGGTGTCCCTTCCTGTCCATCCCAGGTGTCTCGCCAGGTGTCCCTTCCTGTCCATCCCAGGTGTCTCTTCCTGTCCATCCCAAGTGTCTCACCAGGTGTCCCTTCCTGTCCATCCCAGGTGTCTCACCAGGTGTCTCTTCCTGTCCATCCCAGGTGTCTCACCAGGTGTCCCTTCCTGTCCATCCCAGGTGTCTCACCAGGTGTCTCTTCCTGTCTATCCCAGGTGTCTCACCAGGTGTCCTTTCCTGTCCACGGACAGAGAGACTTCTCTCACCTTCATTTCCTGCCCAATTTGAGTCTTCGAATATTTCATTATGTTTCTAGTTTTAAACAAAGTCAGTAGTATTTCCTACGCAATTTTATCCAGCTGCCATGGATTGAGCACCCTAGCTTCTTACATGTTAGAGGGCGCTCTACCACTGAGATATATACCCCATTCCCTCCCTCTTTCCTCTTTGAACATTATGTTTTTGCTGTGCATAAGCAAAGATTTGGTCAGAAAAAAAATGTTTTCATCAGCATTAATTGTTTCATCTGATAGTAATTAGACATGAAAAATTAACTAGAAGATGTATTTGATATGCTCATGCAATAGCTAATTTGATTCATTAGATAGGAAGCAATTGTGGGAAAATCTTGGTTTTTTTTTTTTTTTTTTAATCTTGGTTTTTTTTGTTTTTGTTTTTGTTTTTTTTTTT
>NC_034605.1:50661811-50666051 GCF_900095145.1 Mus pahari | reverse complement strand
GGGGTGGGGTATAGGGAACTTTCGGGATAGCATTTGAAATGTATATAAAGAAAATAATAAAAAAAGAAAAAAATCTCTGTACCCCATCTTCTGAGATATTCCCCGAGCCACAGACGCAGGAGCTGTGATGTAGACATATCTGGAAATCACCATCCCACCCTCACCCTACCCAGCTATACACTGATCTATGCACAGCATCCAGTTGTGTGCTCCTGTGATGCTCTCCATTTTCTGTAAAGAACAGCTACCTTGACGAAGGCTTAGGGTTTTGCTTCTTAGGGCCTCAAAATCTTTTAATTTTCTTAATATTTCCAGTAACATACTATTAAAATATAAGTCCTTTGTCAGCTAATGTCTTACTTGTTGCCAGCTGTTATGATGACAACCTTGATCCAAGAAAACGAACTTTCCAGAAGGCTATAAAACAATACAGAGAAAAGAGGCCGAGGGAATTGTTGTGTTTGTTATGATATGCATGTGTTGAGGTGACACTTTCAGACCAGAGCTCTGTCCTTTACTCCACAAATATCTGCACAGAAGTATACATGCATGTTCTCATGCGCGTGCGCACACATACATGCATATGTATTCATTTTCTGGGAACTCCATCTGCTGTTGGTACGCTGCCGGTAAGCGGATACATTCAGAATTGAATTTATTATCAGAAGGAATTAGTATCTCCTTTCCCTGAACCTACTTTTTCTTTCTCTATCCCTTAAATGAGTAAATGGAACATACCTAGATGCTTAGGCAATATCCACATGTCTGTGTTGTCCTTTCAGAGCACCATATCACTCTAATTTGTTATGTTTACTGAGTACATGTATATGTCAGCATACACATATGCACATATGCCATTTTGCTTAATATCAACTACCCTCTGGGTAACCTGTTACCTATGGTTTTATTCTCCAGATAAGGACACTGAGGTTAAGAGAGACTGAGTTACACACTCCTGATCACAGGAGATCTCCATGGACATCTTCTCATTCACAACCTTAAGCACCCTACTTTTCTCCTTCACTTACAGGTCTGACTAACCCTTCCTCAAAGGGTGTAGTTATGGGACATGGTTCCTCCACGCTCTTTGATCCTTAGAGCTTCTCTGGATGCCATTTGCATCTCTTCATCAGCATGTCTCATTCCCCATGGCTATCTTTGTCACAGTTTTGTTTATTGCTGCACCCATTATTGGACGGTAAGCCTTGGGAGAGTAAAGATTGATGCAGTCTCTTTCCCACCAGCATAGGTGTCAGCAGGCAGCAGGTAAGAAGTGTTAGCATAATGAAAAGAATGTTTGGAATATAAGATATTTGGAAGTATAAACAATGTAGTCATTATAAATGACAATGCTCAGGTCTTTTAGAAAACTAAACATGGAATTAAGTCACCATCTGATCCAGCAATTCCATTAATGCCACTAACGAGCATGTATCCAAAAGGGAATAAACTGTATACTGAAGTGATGTCTACCCTGCCTTCATTTTTTCATTACTTACATAGCTAAAATATAAACACAAGCTGGTGTCCATTATCACTGAGATGAATACCCTAAGTGTGTTATATGCACACTCAAATCCTACCCACCACTAATGGAGAAGATCCTGCCATTTAAAACAATGTTGATAAGTACAGAAGTCATCATGCCAAGTGAAAAATGTTAGTCACAGAAAGATGCACACTGTATGACCTCACTCATACCTGGAATTTAAAAATCAGAATATAGAGTGATTGCTACCAAAGACTGGTGTACAAGGGTGGACAAAAAAAGAGGTCTCAGAGTTTCATCTGAATAAGACAAATGACTTTAGTGATTTATTACATAGCAGGGTGACTATAACAACATATGTTTCAAAATTGTCTTCTGCTGAGAGTATTTATTTATTTTGCTGAGAACTGGTCCTCTAATGGTTCCCTTTCCCCAGATCTTCTGTTCTTTAAGATTATCCCATCTGAGGTCCCTTGGGTCCAACTGGTTGCCAGGTTCAAGAGGCCGTTCTTGCAGAGTGCAAATCCAAGTATTCACCATGTTTATTTAACAAGGCAGAACATGTTGCGTTTTATGTCCTGTCCTATGAGCCTGGAGGGGATGTGGCTTTCCTGTTTATCCATTCTCAGTGGTGCCATTTTGTGGAATTATAGAGTGTCAGTGTTCCAGCGGAACTTGGAGACCGTTTGATCCAATCCCAAGCAGAGTCCAAGAAAGATAAGGCTGATTACCAGGATCCTGCTGCCAGCAAGCGGCGCCTGCCCGTTTCCACCTTATCCACTCTGCACCTCCCCATCACTGCGCTTTGGGAAGTCAGGCTGATCCGTTTGTGAAGTTGTCCATACCAGCTCCTCTGGACTCTTCAAATCTGCTCTAGACTCCCCAAAGGGCTTCAGTTCAGTGCCTTAAGTTTTCAGCGTCAGCCAAAAAGCTGACTTCAGAATTAGATGGGGGTGGTGTAGCCTCAGAGCAGCCTGTGGTGACCAGACACTAACAAGGAAACTGCCAAACAGAACCACAGCCAGCTCTGTCCCCTTGCAAGGATCTGTAGCTCATCCATAACATCTGGGGGGAGGGAATATTTGCCAAGTCCAGTGCTGAACTCAAGGAGGCCGTGCAATCACATCTGGAGTCTAGACCCAGTGGCTCTGTCCTGTGGGATGACCTCTTTACACCTCCTATAAGGCTGTGTCTCTCTCTACCACTCTGCCAAAGCAAGCCCCACACCCTGGTCAGTCAATCTTTCTCCTCTGGTTTTTAAAATTCTTTTCTTTATTTTTTTTTCCACATAACTTCTGATTTAAGTGTTTCCAAATACTCTTGATAAACATCTTAGATAATGACTTTTCCCAGTAAGAAGGAATTTGTAGAATCATAATGTCAGAGCGGATAGCGTCCCAGCACAGTTCTCGAGAATGGGAGTTTATTAATCAGCCCTGTGACCTTAAGAGCCGTGCCTCTGGGGCTCCACTCTTCTTGCCTTTACAATGAAAACTCTGGACCACATTTGTAGATTCTACTCCCCTACATTCTCAGCAGAATCCTTTTGTCAAACAAAATCTAAGGTATACGAATGTGAGGGGGAACTCTAGTTCCTATAAGGGAGGGTCTAGTAGCTTCACCTTTGGGAATAGACACCGAGAGCAATGAAGTTAGTGGAGGTCAGAGGGAGGATTCCTGCCCCTTCTGTTTGGTAAAAAGTGGAGAAAACACTAATGGTGATTACCATGTGTTCTTGCTTCATCACACTCCACAGCCCCTCACAGTACAGAATTGGCAGTGCAAGCAATTCTGGTCACAATACTTGCCACTTCTGAGTGAAGACCCCTGTGCAGTCCTTCATGAGGTCTCCTTTTACTTCACTAGCAAGAGCAGTTGCTGTTCCCTAGGGTACAGCGATAAGATGCCTGACCCTTCAGCAGCCTACATCCCTGAATGACTCTGTAAAGGAGAAAAAGTTTGGGTACCACAACAGATATGCTTTGTGATTAGAAAATGGCCCTTTTGGGTTCAGAGGGTAATCTTTTTTCTTCTGGAATAAAGCAGGCTCATGTTAATAAGGTCACAGGTAAGAGAAGGGGAAGAAATCCAGCAGAAGTAGAAATATATTCTTTTGTGTAGGTCTTATTCTTCCATCTGCACATTGTGGAACCACATCTTTCAATTGAGCTACACTGTGTGACCAAAACCATGCCATCTGCCATCTGGAACAGGTTTATTTGAATTGGGGGTGGGGGCGACTGGTCTCATAATTAACATCAATAGAAACCTTGGATATTACTAATCTAGAACTCCAAATAACAGCTATTAAAGGAAACTTTCTTTTAAAAAAATGGAAGCACTTATATGTCTACAGAATCACATATCTTGGAGAGAAAAGGCTAAGTCTCTCAGAGCATCAAAGGATGGAAGGGCATTATAATAAACAGAGCAATGCACATCTTCCTCTGTAACTGATGCCAACCTTCTAGTGGTGTGTGTGTGTGTGTGTGTGTGTGTGTGTGTGTGTGTGTGTGTGTGTAGCACTAGCAGCTAAGGGTTCATAGCAGTAGATATAAATGTCCCATCTCTACTTTGAGAGGCAAGGAGAAGTCGGGGCAGCTTATTCAGGGCAAATGCTCTAAGCTGAATTCTGTGGGTTCTCCAGCAAGTTCTCATCACCCACTGGGTCAACCGGGACAACACATGCTTCAATAGATGCCCTCTTTCTCAGTTCAGCTCCCTTGTTTCTTCCTGGTTTTTTTTTTTTTT
>NC_034605.1:50633319-50661800 GCF_900095145.1 Mus pahari | reverse complement strand
GGCGAACACCCCTCCTGGGCAGGAGAGGCGCAGGACGATCGGGTCCAGCTGCGGGACCCCTCTCCAGTCCGCTCTTTCCCCGGCAGTGCACCGGAGCAAAGATCTTCTTCCTGGTTTTGACTCACACCACCGTTAAGGGAAACACCTGCACACAAATTCATATCTTGGCATATTTGTCAGGGTGGGGGGATCAAAACAAGGCAAGAATCATTGCACCAAAATACTTTGTCTTCCATAGGGTCCAGCTCTTCTATAGAAGAGATTTGTAAACTCTGAGGATTCATCGTGTGAGTGCCAGTAAGGTCATGGAGTGACCTCTTAAAATGTGCATCACGGAGGGTTGGATATTTTTTGATGGGAATTAATTTGTATCTTCTACTGTGAAACTGTATAGCTGTGACTCCTGATGTGTTTTTCCATTAAGGAGATTACTAGAATTCATCTCTTACTTGTTAAAAAAAAATGTCATAAGCAGAGACTGCATCATGTTTTCATGTTGTCTAACAGTCTAATTTGTTCCCCTAAGTGCAAGGACACGGGATTTTCCCCTGAAAGCGTTCCCAGGTGACTGAATGGGTTAGAGTTTTCTTTCAGGTTCACCAGAGAGTTTTAACCTGTGCAGTGGTAAAGCATAATGGAGAGGAGGAAAAAGAGGTCGCTGTGCTGGGTTATGTTGGAGGTATTTATGTTCTGGGGGTGTTTGAGTGAGTGGAGACCTTAGGACGATACTGCTCATGCCTGACCTTGTGGATGTGGCACAAGGACATATTGTCCCAAACTCAAAGAGAGTGGGTAAAATTCAATAGGAACAATGTAGAGAGGATGCTAAATGAGTATGTAGCCAAGAGAAGGTGCATATTCCTCAACCTAGTAATGAACTCCATTTCTCTATCTACCCCTTTGATTAAACTCTCTAAAGTGTCACTGAGATGCCCCTGTTTTGCAGATTTCTCATTATAAAGTGTTGATATTTCATAGATATGACTCTTGCATTCTTAACAATTTGCAGCCAATATTTCCCCCTGAGTAATTATATTCTTGAGCATGGGAGTGAACTCCTGGCTGTGTACTAGTGAGCCTCAAAGCAGTATCTGGATTCACTTTCTAAGCTACTTCTGAAACCCTTCTCTAGATGCCTGGAAGGCACTCTGAGCCCAGCAAGTGCAGAGCAGAATGCTATACAATTTGCTGTGGGTGGTGTGGAGAGAAGGGCAGAGAGAGGGAGGGAGGGAGAGAGAGAGAAAAAAAGAGAGTGAGAGAGGGAGGAGGAGGAGGAGAGGTTATGTTCTAGTTTTTTGTTTGGTTTGGTTTGGTTTTTGTCTTAACAAATTAAATTCTGAGATCTAAGCTCTCCCAAACACCATAGACAAGTGTAAGTTTGTCTACTGAGCTTTGGCTTTTATTAATTGTTCACTAACCTCGTGTCCTTCTCAGTGCTAAAAGAATTATATGGCACATATAATAGGAAGCAGTTTATCTCATCATTATCAGTAACAGAAAAATGTGGCTTTATATATGACTCTCAGGCTTGTTGTTTTATTTTGTTGGTGAACCAAGGACCTAGTGCATAATAAACGTGCTCCATGGACACACAATGTCATCCTTTCTGTATGAGTTTCAATTGGGAAATAACTATAAACATAGTTGTGGTCTAACTACCATCATACTTGATAACTGAAAGACTCTAAGTAGTATAGGGTGAGAATAAGATGTATTATTACATTTTAAAAGAAACATTAGCTGTTTCTAATACATGATATCTTTAGTATAGCCAATATGTATATAAATGCATTATATATGTGTATGTGTGTGTACAGTGTATAAAGAACTGAGCCTGAGCAAGTAGTACAAATGTTTACCCCAATTATCTCTAGAATAAAGCATGATTTCCATTTAATTCCTTATACTCTTGGCTCTTCTCCAAATTACTTTCAAATAAACATGCTTTACTGTTATAATAATACAAATATATAAGCTAAATTCTTATGGAATATTATCAATGATAAGGACTTGGTTCTTATTACTTTTATCATTTAAAAATCATAGTTCTTGTTTAATATTTAGTGAACATTATTGAATAAAAAGCCCTTGTATTTCCAGTAGTCAGTCCATATGCTTATTTTGTTACAGAATTAAAAGGTAGCTTCCCCCATGCTCTGGGTCCCATAGTTTTTAATAAAGTGCTACCATAAAACAGTATATAGAATTCTTTCTGTTTTATGTCACTATCTTCAAAAAGACACAGGCTTTCATCATTTCTGGAGAATTATGAATAAAAGTATACTAACCCCAGATAAAGCACCAACGACAGATCAAAGTAAGGAAACACCCAACATCCAACTTGGTGAACCAAGTTTTACTGGGGAAGGGTTACTTACAAGAGCAGAAATGACTCAAAGACAGTTGCATCCCCAAAGCCCGCCCCAGCATGTGTGACAGCTCACAAAGCTGAGAACCTAAAGTGCAGTGCACAGCCTGCAGACCACAGGACAGGCTAGAATATCTTTTCTGAGCAACTCTGCTGGCTTCTGCTTCTTTTAGGCACCTTGATTGATCAACCTCTTCCTGGGATTAAGGCTGATCTGAGAATGTCTTCCAGTAACTTTTATTGGTTATCTTCCCTTATGGAGGGGGGAGCATAGTGAATTTGCTCAGTTTCAGGAAATCCCTGAAGACTTTTGAGTTGTTTTCCTCCTGAGCTTAATGAACTTCCCTGCAGGATGGAATGCTAATTTGCCTCCACTGAGCATCCTGCTTAAGGCATTGTCCTTCAGAGTGGGAGCTTTTATCTAGTACAAAATTGCTACAGCCCTAGATGTTTGTGTTGAGCTCAGAGCCAGGTAACACGGGCAAACCATGTTCTTTATATTAAGAAAGACATCAGTGAAATATCATTGTGCAGTTTTCACTGCCATTCATAAGCTTTATGCTACTCCAGGAAGTAAATAGACATATTGATGAGATCCTACTTTTCTCTCTCTCCATAGATATTAAAATAGGATTAAATGTGCTTTGACGAATGAAGAGCTTATTCCACACATGGCTAGTCAGAGAAAGTCTTTCAAAAAGAGAAGAGTAATCATGAGCATGAAAATTAGAAAGATTGTTAGTATTCCTATGTGTAGAAAATACAGTGCCACTGACTGTGTTAGAGGAGGGGATGGGACCCAGTACTTTGAACATTTTAGGTAAGTATTCTACCACTCAGCTACACTCCCAATTCCACAGTGGCTTTGAATATGGTCCGTGTTAGGCAAAGTTCTTATCCACAGAGAAAACTATTTGTAACAAATAAAATGTCTTGGGCTTCATAAGTGAATAGCATCTAAGATCTTAAGGCTGACATTTTCCCCTGACAGGGGTTCAAGGTGGAGAAATATGTGTCCAGGTATTTGAAGTAAGCTCTGCAAGTTTCTTCTTTGTCTACATCACATCCTCTTCAGAATGCATTCAGTGGCTCCCTTTCTCTGTTTAGAATAAGCACTCCTAGAATTTTGTTAAAAAAAAAATTATTACTGTGCCTCGGAGGTTAATTCTGACTGTTAAATGAACACGGATGGAAACGATTAACCTTTCGCTTGGTATTAATAGCAAAATGGAGAAATTTGGTAGCATCAGCCTACTTTATAGGCTATTAGTTCTACTGTCCCCATACCATCTCTTCCCACATGTGACCATCTGGTTCTCGGAGTGCAGCTGTTCACTTGTGTCATTTGCATGACTACGGGTCCAAAGAGCATAATAAGAGGCAGAGCAGGCCATACACGCGTTGGAAGGGGAGAGCTGAGTTATGTACCCCTGGAGTTCTCATGCCAGATAATTCCACAAAATGCATAGTACATCACTGCTGGGTAACATGATTATTCCATTGATGTTCCAACCTCAAAAAGGGACAGCAGGTTTAGCAGCCGACATTTGGGAGAAGGAAATTGTTTTTTGTAGGGTGTTTTCAAGTGACAAATGTTATTTAATAAACAGGGAAGCAATATTCCCTGACTTACATCGAATCTACTCTGATTGCAGTAAATGACATCTACTGCAGTATGGTACCTGACATCCAGTACTGGACTCACAATCCTGCCTTCTCTGCCATCCTGAAGGCTTCTCTGCCTCATGATTTCACACCTTAAGAAGCATGAACTCTTGCTTCAAAGTCAGAAATCAATGTCTAGTGAACTCAATGTACACAGTTGATTCTAATGTGAGAACCACTAACTTTCAAGACTCACTCCTGGTAATTCTTCCATTGACTTATGTACAACTATATTAGCTTATCATCATCATCATCATCATCATCATTATCACCGTCTTCTATTTATCCTGATTTTTTAGATAACTAACAATCATGAACAATTGGAATTCTTCTGAATAATCTTCTTTTTAATGTCTTCAATAACCCATTTCCTTAACCATTTGATTTGCTTTTTAGTGCTGAGAGTCAAACTCAGGGCCTTTGCAGATACCAATCAACTGCCCTACCACTGAGCTCTAACTCCAGTCTTAATCTTTATTTAAACATTCCTTTCAACACAGCCTCGTTTTTTATGCATCTTCTGTTAAAAATAACTCTGCCAACAAATGAGGGTCCAGTTTTCCTTCCTCACCCTCTAACTCTCTGTTTTATTTAGACTTTTGACATGACGTCATGTGAATGGTTCCTTTATCATTGCTGAATGCTTACATCATGGTGGTTTATTTTATTTATTTTTATATTGTCCTTTGCAAATCCTCCCCCACTGTGGTGTGTGTGTGTGTGTGTGTGTCTGTGTTTCTGTGTGTCTGTGTGTATGTTTTCCCTTAAACTTGTCTTCCAAATCTATAGCATACCTCTTTGATTCATCATGTATTCAAGTCTTAATCACCTCTCAAAGCTATGATCTTCCAGGAAGATGACTTCAACCATTTTCCCATCCACTGTCAACTGTAATATCTTATCAATATTAACTGATGTTGTGTTCCAGAACACACAAATTTATGTTTCCATGCATTCTTTCAGCCAATAGCTTCACTAGAAGAGATGCAGGCACACTCAAATACTATGTTGGCCTTATGATAACAATCTTAAAATTTGAAAAGCAGATAAAATAGGTCATATAACTTTAACTACATTTTTATTCAGATGATAGACAAATTGTTATTGATGATAGACTCTCTTAAGTGGAAATTTCTCTAGTGATTTTAGAGGAAGGTAATTGTGATGGATGAGAAAGAAGCTATTCTTCTATAGAGGCTAGAAAGGCATGGCTGTGAGTGAACTACTCAGGGTAGACTTACTGGAGCAGGATAGAGTGAGATACACAGTCTCTTCAGGTTGTGTCCCCAGATGCACACAGCCCAGAACAATAAGGTAGTACTCTGTGATTTTCTCAGTTAAGTAAAAACACCAAAGAAAAACAAAACAAAACAAAACAAAGTCCCTATTTCTTTTCTGATTGTCTTTGCCACTGCAGAGGAAACTGGAGTATCTGGAGACTGACGAAATCACACCAGACATGTCACCCATGTGATGGAAGAAATTCTGGTTATAAGTACCAGATAGCATCAGTAAATGCTGACCTACTGTATAATGCTGGTCATATCACTTCACCATGTGATTTTTTTCCAGAGACTCCATCTATAAAATGAAGATTATACTCCTTTTTCCTTGGAACCATAGAAAAGAATGAGCATTCTTGGACCAGAGATTGGAAATTTAAATCATTGTCAGTCTGGGGCTAGTTTCAGAGCACGGAATGATGTGTGAGACTCATCCTTTGTGAAAACCTGAAACCTATCGCTTGCATCCCTCCCCTCTGACTACAGCTTTCTTACTCACAGTAGCAGTGAAGAATGTCAACTGCCCGGGTAGATGTGAGAGCAGTCGGGTGAGTGCGTTGTATTAAGCATGATAGGCACTCTCTCTGGATTTCCCTGCACACAGCAGGGAAAGGACAATGCCAGTCGCTCCTAGAGGATATCATCTAATTTCCCCAGTCAAAGTCACGTACCAACCAGTCCACTGGCTACAGTCATCCATGTCCGCATTTCATCCCAGTCACATCTCTATGACATCTGTAGCTAGTGAAGGCTTATCTTGATCATCAGTTGGAGATGACTTAGAGTTACATGGGCATGCCTTTGAGAACATGGCCTGAGCAATTAAACTGTAGATAGGGAAGACCCCCCTCCCCCGCAATGTGGTCAGCATGATTCTATGGAGAAAGTAAGCGGAGTACCAGCATCCATCTCTCTCAGTCTCATGACTGCAGATACAATGTAGCCTTCTGCTTCCTTCACCACACTTTGCTGTCATGATGGACTGTACTCTCAAACTCTGAGCTAAAATAAATTTTTCCTCCATTAAGTTGCTTTTGCCAGGCATTTTCCTCGGCAACAAGAAAAGCACCTGTTATAAATCCCAAAGAAGGAAGCAATCAAAAGGGGCAAAGTGGATTGCTCAGCGATAGGACTAATTTTCCTTTTTCTTCTAGAGACGATAGTCTTTTTCCTCTACCAAGATGCCATTCTGGAAGGCATGGCTTACTAGGAGACACACAGGGAAAGCAAACTGATACAAACTGTATATAATATTTTATTTAACATGAATTGTGATATTATAGCACTGGGTTCCCTATATTGTTTAGGCTAATCTATACAAAATATATTAATTAAAAACATTGAAGAGTGAAAATTTTATTTAAAAATATGCAATAAAAATATCCATCCACACTTAGGGCATAGTTTAATCATTCCCTTTAGGTATATGGTGGCCCTGGAACATCAAGTGGTGTGACAGTTTTATCATTGCCCTTATAGGTGTACGATGGTATGATGGTCCTGGGACATCAGTGTTATGTCCTTATATGGAGGACAGACAGCTATCATGGAAGTACTATAAATGATTTTGTTTCAGGGATGCTATGAAACATGAAACCTGAGCAGAGTATCAAGTGTGTACTGATGAAGGCAGAGCCATGCTGTATTAACCTGAGGATCTCAGTGGTATAACAAAATCAAAGCAGTATTTCCCTGCATATCTATCAGCCGTTGGGAGGGCTGGGGCATTCTGTGTCACAGTCACTCGAGAATCCAGTTCCATCTTAGACCTTTACATCTTTGAGAATCTCAGATTCTTCGATTACATTCTTTTCCTTGACCAATGAGAAAGCAATCTAAGCATGAGTGAATAATATCTCAAGAGGTCTCTGGGGGTCAGGACTGAAAGGGGAACATTTTGATTTTTCTCACATTCCTCTGGCCAGATCTCAGACACATGACTTCATCTTTCTGCAATGGCAGCTATAAATATAGTTCAGCTTTGTAAGAAGCAGCAGAAGAAAGTGGGGTCTGGAGAAAACCAGTGCTGTTTGCATAACAATTTGGGGGCCACAGTGAAGAATGAATGACTTCATTCCCAATACTGCTCCTAGCTGAAAGAAAGAGGGGTAGTCAGTTGAATGCAGGAGTAGTCACTCAAACAGAAGAGCAGTTACCAGAATGGAGAGTTAGTCACCTAAATGAAGAGGCAATCAGACAAATAGTAGAACTTTCTGATTTGTTTATTTTCATTTCCTTCAGCCTAACAGATTGGGATGCTCAGTGGATGCTGGGGTGCAAGCACAGAGGATGGGTCAGAAGCTACAGATGTGGCGAATGAAGAAGAGCTGGCCATACAGTAGGTGGAACTAATATCCACATGACTGAGGCAGAGATGAAGGCAATGGCGTCATTCTAGCTTGAATTCTGTTGCTCCCCTCCTGAAGCTCCTGCCTGTGTCTACCATCCATCAAATATGGCCAAAGTGAGGCTGGCAGACAGACTAGAAAACACCTAGATCCACCCTTGCCCCCTGAAGATACAGAGATGCATGGGGGAAGGAAATAGTATGTGTGATGATTGGCAGAAGCATCAGAATACTTGGACAGCTCAGAGTCTCCATTGAGTTACCTCATCCAGTATGATGTCTGACAGTTCATCTCTGTAAGGCCTGTAGAAGAGTCTCTCCCCATCCTGTCAAAGGGATTCCCAATTTTTGGAGTCGCAATGGTGTATATGAGTTGCATTTTGGAGTTGCATGTGTGTATACGTACCAGTGTGTGTGTGTCTCTCTGTGTGTGTCTCTCTGTGTGTGTGTGTCTGTGTGTGTGTGTCTGTGTGTGTGTGTCTGTATGTGACTCACACACAGTTCTTCCTCTGTGGATACATATGTGCATATATTTCACATATGCATATGCAGAAACCATAAGATAAATAGCCTTGGGTGTCATTATCAAGTACTAGTAACCTTTGTATGTGTGTGGCAGGGGGTGGGGGAGGACTGTATTTGTTGGTTGTATAATGTGTGGTTGCTGCATGCACAAGTGTGCAATGTGGGTGTGTAAGCACATGCCTGAACATGCACTGGCTGAAGAAGGATATTGAACATCCTGTGCTACTGTTCTCTACATTATTCCTTTGAGACTGAGACACTCTTTGAGCTTGAAGCTGGGCTGGAAGCCAGCAAGCTCTAGCAACTCTTTTGTCTTCCAGTCCCTAGGACTAGGGTTTCATGAGCATAGAGACCATCTCTCTGTGTACAGCTAGCACTTTTACATACTAAATCACCTCTCCACCCACTCTCTTTTTGAATATAGGATCACTCACTGGTCTGGAATCCATTTTAGTAGTCTAAGCTATCTTGTCAGAGAACCCCAAAGGTCTACCTATCTCTTGCTTCCCCGGCGCTGGGATTACAGGTACACGTCACTGTGCCTGTCTTGTTCTTCTGTGAAACCTTGATATCAACTGAGCTTCCAAGGCAAGCAGCATGCTGACTGAGCTCTTTCTCCTGTACTACATTTTTAAATGATAATGTCCAGGCAAAGGAAATCACTATCTTGTGTTCCACAATCCATGTTGGACGTTTGACTTTTAAATGTATGCTCTCCGTGGAAGGAATAGGAGCATAGTTGGAAAGATACAACACTACCTTGAAGGGCTTCTCCAAGAGTTTGAGTTGAATATGGGACGAAAATCATATTCCTGGAGAATCAGAGTAGCAAATACTTTAAATGCCAAAGTGACAGAAGCATTTGATTAACCCAGGGAATTCATTCCTCAGCCAGTAAGAATTACACAAATGTTTTCCCATGCCTCTTACACATCTCCCAAATCTATAAATTCCCCTTGGAGTTTAGTTTGTAACAAAATGCAAACATGCTCAGAATACAACTTCAGACTGGTAGCTCTCTGAAAGGTGATAGACATGAAGTCATAGTAGCAGAAAGAAGAGAGTTGAACACAGGAAGAGTCTCAGGGCAGTAATGACAATGACACATTTGCTATCCAGCGGTGTTTGACCTTATTAAGGAAATGTCTAGAAACACGTAAAATGCTTTAATAGTTCATAAAAATAATTAGCGATCTCAACAACTTTAACAGAATGCATGTCAAAGGAATTCTCAAAGGATAGTATCTAACGTGCCCTTTGTCGGCAAAAGCCTGGTTTTCAGTTTTACTGTTTTCTTCTAGAAAGACTGTCAGCTCATAAGGGGAACCTCCTGAGCCTTGTGACTGGAACAACCCAAGATTGCAATTGTGACATAGACATCCTCCATCAATTGTCTCCCTTAGGAACAAGGCACATTATCATTATGTCTAGGAGCTTTTTCTTCAGTGGATGCTGCCTCTCTTATGAATTCCGATAAGGATTAACAACCATGCTGACCACGCACTTGACAGGTATTAACCTGGTATCCCGTAATTCTTCCTCAAAGTCAGGATCTAATTCTTATTTTGAGCATTTCCGTATCACAAATTAACGAGGTATCTCCTTTCAATGATGGAATGTCCTTGTCGTTAAGAGAGATGACATACCCTGTTGGCCACTCTAAAATGTAAACAGCTTTGAGGAGAGTTACTTTTAATACCCGGGCACTGTGAGTGTGGTTAACACCTCTGATAGCCATTCAGGGGCAGAATTGTGCTGGCAGCTTGATGAGGGTGGAACTTAGTGAAACCTATTTCATGTACTGAGCACATGACAAAATTGCACATAACTAAGCTAGGTGTGGTGGTATATGCCTATGGCACCAGCCCTTGAGAAGCTAAACCAGAAAGATCTTGTCTCAAAGAAAAAAAGGAGGGGGCAGGGCTGGAGGTCTGCTATGTAAGCATGAAAACTCTAGTTTGAATCTTCAGAACCCACATAAAATGCTGGGCATGGTGGAACATGACTGTAAATCCAAATACATACACTGCACATACACTGCACATATACCACACACGTAATATAACACACATACTAAATAAGTGAGTAAACAAATTAATGAATGTAAGTACTAAGTACCATGCTCAGCAGGAGGAGTTGTAGGATATATATATATATATATATATATATATATATATATATATATATATATCATATAATATATATGATATCCATATGTGTATATATACTATTTTACATATATATGTATATACTATTATATATACTATTATATATATATATACATATACATATTCACATACATATATATGTCACTAGGCTCTGTGTGTGGTAAGAAGTTCCACTTTCAAAGTTACTGTTATAAAAGCAAGAATGCTGACACACATCTAATATGCAGGATGTAGACAGAAAATCAGGAGTTCAAGGCCAACCTTAGCCTCATATGGTCCTTCACACACACATACACACACACACACACACACACACACACACACACACACACACTTCAAATATCTCTTAATTAGATAAATTAATAGCTAGAAACTGAGCAGAAGAGGGAGAGCCCCCAGAACTCAGGAAAATGTACTCATCTGCTTGTTACAGGTGCTAGACAAAGGACATTAAAAATTAGCAGGAATATAATATTTCTAAAGTAGCATATGGGTCAATTCTTAATTGCCCAATGGGACTGTTAACAATCCAGAATGTTCCATGCCAAGAAAAAAGATGTTGCACCGTAGAAATATTGTTTCCAGCTAACAGAAGCATTCTTGTATATACTTTGTATCTAGATATGTATGCATATATGTATAAATCTAAAATCATGCTTTTGTTTAGACCTGTTCATATATGCAACATTATAAAAATGTAATTTTCATTATATGCATAAAAATATAATTATACAACAAGAAACAATCATACTAAGAAGCTTCTTCTAAATAGAAGTACAATAAATAGAGGCTTTAATTTTGTTGTGTAGGACCATAGCCACTTCATCTCAGGAAGAGAACAGGTTATTTCTTTAACATGGAATCTAGGTCATTTCAACATTTTGGAGCCACGGGGTTCAAAGTGCCTGGTAAAGATCAATATATTTGATAGGTAGAAAATGCAAAAACAGCTCTTATCTTTTACAAATTCCACTTACCTGAAATTCTGCTCACAGCTTTGCAAGCAGTCGTCATGAAGCAAATTGTTGGTAAATTAAGAAATCCGTTGAGGATGGGAAGGGGGAAAGGAGATTTACCACAGTAGAAATACCCTCCCAGAGCTCCCTTTCCACCTGAGTTCTTCTCTGCCCATCTCAAAGCCACCAGCATCTGCCACTTGCTGCAGGAAAATGAACCAAGGAGACGTAACTAAGGGGAGAGGGCAAAGCCTGACATCTTTGAGGCTGTGTTGGCAGAGTAAAGCCAAGGCTAAGGATTGATCTTCCAAGTGATCTGACTTCATGGACTTAATTTTCCATTCTGTTGGCACCTTCTAGGTCTTCTTCCTCAGACTAGGCCAAGTGAAAAGGGAGATCTCATTAAGCAGGGAGAGAGAGTGATGGCTTCTCAAAAGAATATTAACCCTTGAAGACCTAAGTGGATTTCTTCTAGCTTTTTGTACCTTTGGAGTTTTCTGATACATTGGTCGGGCCATGGGGTGTGTTCAATCGTTTTAGCTTCTCGGCGTAGCACTTCTAACAATTCTGAAAACCTCTTCCCTTCAAAGGTGAAACCATGTACTGAAAGCTAAGACTCCTCTGAGCCCAGTGGCAAAGACTAACGCACTAAATGAGCAATGCCGTTCATGAGAGGGAGCGGGAAGGGGGAAGAAGGGGTGGTGGGTATCCTGGATGCTTCTGAGCTCCAAGACTTTCCAGGTTTTTTTTGAGACTCAATATATGTCAGCGTTATAATAAACTAGCATTATGGTGCCCATATTCCTTTCCTTCAGACTCTTTTATGAAAGATAATCAAGACTCTATACAACATGGAAAAAATGAATGAGTCTCCTCTGTCTTGTGATTTCTCACATGTAGATTTGTTCTTGTCTAAAAGAAGTAGCAATGGTTGGAACATATCCCATATTTTTTTTTGGGGGGGGAGCTCTTTGGGTTGTAAAAGAAGAGTAAGAAAAGTGATTTCCATGCCTGTCCAGGCTATGTCTTCTTTCTCATCTCTGTAGAAACCCTCCATTGCATTGATTTCCCTCATGCCAGGAATGAGAGTTGTGACACTACTCTGCTTCCAAGATGTAGGCAGTGACTTGGGCTCTTCTTATCATGTAAGGTAAGATCATGCGAGGCCAAATGTGACCATGGAAGAGTCTGAAGATAAGCTTTAATCCTTCAGGAATATGGGAAGTATTGTGGACATTATCATGATCGAAAGGATAAACACAGATGTGCACTGTCAGTGAATTTATGAGTGCTCGCAGTGTGAGAACATCATCTGTGGAATTCCAAGAACTTTAAATGCTGTGGGAAATGAAATTCCAAGGAAAGACACAGCATCTAACATCTTCCTACTAATTATTTCATTAGGACCAGGCTAGTGGGTTTCCAAAACAACCAATAATTCTATGGGAATTTTTTTTAAAAACAAATTTTTAGTTAATCTCTTAACAGTGATTGGAATTAATACATTAATTTAAAAATTAGATGATAGTGATGATATAATCTTTGTGGTTACTGTTAATTTCTGTGTTGAATCATGTAAGATCAATCCATGATATGAGTCTTCTGTGATACTGTAAAGGAACAAACTTCCTCAGAGAGCTAAGGTACTCCTAAATTGGTAGTAGATTTCTGTTTTTACAGATGTTGAATGTATTTACATTTTGATTGTTGAGCTAGAAATCCATTTGGTAGAATGTGAACAGGTGTCTTTGAAGAGATATCACAGTGGGAAGTGTTCATGGGGTTTCCACAGCTAGTTGCAACCCAATAGCACATACTTCATAACATTTCAGCTAAATTACCTGATCCATTTTTGTGTTATGTGGGGGTGTAAAAAGCCAACCTTTTTAAGCTCTGGGAGATTAATCAGAACTTGTTTCAGCCTTCAATTTATGAAATGAAGAAAAATCTCAACTAAGAATTCCCACCTTGGCAGAATTAGAAAGAAAGAAAGAAAGAAAGAAAGAAAGAAAGAAAGAAAGAAAGAAAGAAAGAAAGAAAGAAAGAAAGAAAGAAAGAAAGAAAGAAAGAAACTCATGGAATGGTGAAGAAAATCAATGTGAAGGCGACAGAAAGAAGAGTAGGCACGGGGGCTTGAGATGCACTTCCTGTGCATGATGGATGTCACTTTTACAAATCATCCAGTAGCATCTATGCCAACACGACTTCTGAATCAATAAAGGACTTGTGAGAGAAGGAGGCCTGTCCTTGGTGCCTGTGCCTTTGGAGATATCTCAGAACCACGACTGACACCTCTAAAATAGGACCTGGGAAATGTCAACTATGTGCTCCCAGCAGCCTTATCAACTCACAGCACAGAGGACTCACTTGTGCTCCATGCCAAGCTTGCCATTGGACCACAAAGCTCATTTTGAATGTGTCTTGGTACATACCTAGATTCACGTCTAAGTGAAACAACATACTTGTTAGGTGAAGTCATCTTTTGGATAAGTAACCATGCCTCCAAACCCTCCCTCTGTAGAAATTATGCAGTAGCCATCAAAATCCCCAAATCTCTTAGCTCTCACATTTCCACCATGGGATGCACAGAGAATAACATATCATACAATGATCTATCATGTGTGCTGAGTTATCTGGTAAATAGGATCTTCAATCATGAGAAACAAACTTCCTCAGAGAGCTAAGGTTCTCCTAAATTGGTAGGTAAATCTCTTTTTTTTTACAGATGTTGAATGTATTTACATTTTGATTATTATAACACACATTTTGGTGTGTGTTATGATGGTACACACACACACACANACACACACACACACACACACACACACACACACACACACACACACACACACACGGGCTTCCTGGTACAAAGAACTTCTTGTAGACCAGACTCCTCATAGACAGGGGTTCTAGGAAAAGCAGTTCCTGGCATCTTTTGCAACTTTTGAGATGCTAGGAGCTCCACACACAGAGGTACCACATCCCTTATAATGTTCTAGGTGAGAAAAACATCTTTTGTGGTCCTCAGTGAGCCAATAGAGTGTCTGAGGATAGCGATAGGTTCCCAAGGGTGCCTGTATGGTACGATTGCAATCTTTATTCCTGTCTCCAAACTCTACAGAAAGGAGAGAGAAGGCCGAGTAAGTGACCAGGAGACAGTGAGTTCATCAGTCATACCTGTGTAATGACTCCTGCAGAAAAGCCAAGAAGGACCCAAGTTTAGAGAGCTTTCATGAATGAAAAGTTCATTCACATGCCAGGTGGTTGCTGTACCCCACTATATAAGCATGGAAGAGGAGACACTCAAGACCCTCTCAGACCTTACTCTGTACAGCTCTTCATCTGTCCATTCAGATCTCCTTTTATTATGCCCTTTATTGACGAACTGGTAAATGTATATGAAGTGATTTCCCGAGTTCTGGGAATTGCTTTAATGAATTTTCTGAGCCTAAAGAAGAGGTCCTGGAAGAGTTTATAGCCAGTTAGTTGTCCATAAGCACAGTCACAACTTGGAAATTGTGATGGACACTTGAAGCAGAGGCCGATGTTAGAGCACTGAGCTCTTAACTTATGAGTGTTGACACTGTTCCCATAGATACCATCAGAATGTAATGGAAGTAGTTACAGGCCACTTAGCTGGGCTCTCTTGGAGAATTGTTCTGAGTCTGGAGAGTAACCCACATATCTCCCCACAAAGGTATGACATTGGGTGGCCTATCACAGTAGGATGAGCATCCCTCCATCTTTAAGAGGCATTACAGCTCAGTCCTAGGCATTGCTCTTTATCTTTCTAAATAATAACCACACCCACCATGAGCATCGCCTTAGAGAAATCTAACCTGTTCTCAAGACCACACAATGCAGGGTCTAAGGTGATGGGCTCTGTGTTAAATTCCCTAGACATCTTGCTGTTTGCTTACTTCTCATATTCTTTACATGATACGCAGTGAAAACAAATTGTATGCTGGACTGAAAGTGTGGCTGAAGCATGAAATTCGCAGAAGACGTAAACGCAATGATTTATGCTTCACACTTCAAAGGTAATCATGTGAGCCCAAGACTGGCGGTGTGGAAAGCAAAAATCGCTGCCGGTCACGCAAAGGACCAAATGTCTTATTCGGATCTTTAGCACCAAGCAAACAAAAGATTTAGATAATGCTTGATTCTAAAGCTTCTGGGCAAATGTTTAATGTATGTTAAACATCAGTAGAGATAAGTTCGCATATGCATTATAAATTGTTTGATAATGTGGCACTGCTACTTTTAAAAGGAGTCTTCAGGTGCACCTTTACTAACAGAATTATTCAAAATATGCTTTAAATCGGTCCTCTGATTCTGCACATAGATTTATACAATGTATCCTTAGAGGTATAGGACAATAGAGTAATTTTGCTGAAACACTTCCTTATTATGGTTTTAGTGTTTCTTAGTGCTCTATATCATAAAGAAACATATGGAATCTGCATGTGCTCACTAAGTGATGATTTTCTGTAGCTACTGAAAACAAGACAGAAAATAACACAGCTGTGTGAGTAGGCCTTAGATATGAAAGAGAAATCAGTCAGTCTTAAGGAAGTTCAGGCCACCCTGGTCCGTGCTCTCTGCTGTCCTATAGAACTATTTTTGCTAAAATACTATAACCATTCAACTTATCTTTTGTATTACAGTTACATCCTGGCTGGATTCCATTGCTCTGGGCCGCCATGACCAGTAAGATCCAGTGAGGAGAACAGGAGGACATCTAGATTCACATTGCTTCCATTTTATGAGGATTCCTACATTCAACTAATAGGATTTTCATGGTGGGCAAGAATTAGGAGGTTGACCAAGTTATATAACCTTGCGTGTGCAGAAAACACTCTTTGTTTCTCAAAAATCCTGGTCATAGTAACTATTTAGTAAATATCAATCAAGCATTGTTTTTTTAAAAAAAAATTAATCATTTCATTTGTTTGCATCTCAAATGGTAATCCCACTTCCTGGTTACCCCCTCCACCAACCCCCTCATCCTACATCCACCACCTCCTCCCCTTTGCCTGTATGAGAGTACTCCCCCACCCACCTACACTCTCCAGCCCCACTGTTCCAGCATCCCCCTACTCTGGAGCATCAAACCTCTCTGGTACCAAGGGCCTCCCCTCTCCCCTCCCATTGCTGTCAGGCAAGGGTATCCTCTGCTACATATGTATCTAGAGACATGGATTCCTCCAGGTACACTCCTTGGTTGGTGGTCTAGTCTTTGGGAGAACTGGGTGGTCAGGCCAGCCTATGTTGTTCTTCCAATGGGGTTGTAATCCCCCTCTGTTCCTCCAGTCCTTCTGCCAGCTCCCCCACCAGGTTCCCTGAGCTCAGTCTGATGGTTGGCTCCAAGCATCCACATCTGAATTGGTCAGTAAGCATTGGTCTTATACTAGATGAACCTGGGATTATTTGGATGGGATGTGTTCATGTGTGCACCTGCGTGTGTGTGTGTGTGTGTGTGTGTGTGTGTGTGTGTGTGTGTGTGTGTGTTTAGGTCAGAAGACCATGTTGATAGATACTTCAATTGCTCTACCTTATTTTTGAGACAGGGTTTTCCCCCCTCTCTCTCTAGGGTTACAGGGACACAAATCGAGGTTCTGCAAGAGGTAAAATCCCCTAGAGGCAAAATATTGAGCTGTAAGAGCAGCAGGATGCAGAGGAGACCTGGGACTCAGGGACACAGAGATGCTCAAAGAGCCACTGAGGTCTGATGCTCCTCTCACAGCATGACACTGTAAATCAGGGAAGATCTGGAGAGATGATTGCCCAGCATTAAAGTGAAGATGGGGAGAAAATTTCCCATGAGTAGAAATGCACATTTACAGATTTTTTTTTTCCCCACGTAGGTGAGAATTTAATTTACCTCTAGGATGCAATATCTACACATTGTGCTTTTTTATGCCACTTTCAGCAGGTTTTTTTTTTAAGTTCATAATTTTTCTCTGGCCTTGGTTGTAAGATATTTATGCTCGGCTGTGTTCATTGTTTTTTGTGAACTTATAAAAATTGCTTTTTTATTAGTCTATAAAAGCCATGTTTGGAGACAGCCTAAAATAAAAATTAATGCAACTTATCACCCTATAGCACGGAACAAGTGCCTGCTTCAGTCTCTTATTTAAGCACCGCAGATGCATTGAAACCTAATAAAAATTGTTCTCCGGCCCATCAACCCTCACCAAGACGCAAAGAGCTGAGGTCTGTGAATTGCCCACAATCAAAAGGGAGGCTTTTTGAAAAGCTGCAGTATTAAACCCGGGGGCAGGTATGCTGTAGCTCCAGGCGGAAAGCCTTGGCTTTGTGCAGCACTGAATGCCCGTCACACACAACTCTCCTTTTTGATCACCTTTGCTTTAGGAAATATTGTCCTTTTGATTGAGGTGTGACTCATCCTGGCTTTGAAACACATCTTCCTGGGTAGGAAAGAAAGCTGCATTCCCTGTGGTGTTTGAATAATAACGCTGGGTAGTAAGACCTGCGAGGTTTGCTAGCTTCAGGCATGTTTAATAATGATCTCCACAGGGCCACATGGGGAAGGGTGACAGGAAATACGTAAAAGGAGTGGGCCTGGAAAAGCATTGCAATGCAGCAATAATAACAACCATTATATTCTAACATAAATGATGGCGCCCAGCCCTGCAGAGGTAAATGTCTCTCAGAGCAGTCCACTTCAGAATGGTGACCACAGATGCTATGTGTGTGGTCATTAGAAGGGGGGGGGGGGAGAGACAGAGACACAGAAACACAGAGACAGACGCAGAGAGGAGGCAGAGACAGACAGACAGACAGAAAGACAGAGGGACACACACAGAAAGAGAAACAGAGAGAGAGAGAGAGAGAGAGAGAGAGAGAGAGAGAGAAGAAAAAGAGTAAACACTAGCAAATGTTTCCCGGGTTTTCCATCCCATCAGCTCATGACATAGGCTCACAGCCTTTAAAAGGTGATGCTTTTTCTTGCACACTGCCTTTCTCTGGCTTTCTGCCCTTGACCTGGGTCAGGAATCTTTGTGGGAACAGCATGCCCTTGTCTTCATCAAAAGCAGCCCCACAAAGCGTAGTGGGGAGGAGGCTCAGGGGCGCTGGCGGGAAAACACCACACCACTATTTATTTTTTCAGTCAGATACTCTTCAGATGTGTTCTTGGGGACAGATCTAGTACCGAATCATTGTTTCTTCCTAGAACCCCCATCCTGTTTCGGAGAGCTCCCGGATCCCGCGTCTTAACTAGGAACATTCAAACGGAGTAACTGGTAAGCCTGTGGGAAAGTATGCCGGCTCTCCCAAACGTGATAAGAAGCCAGTCAAAATGACGGGTGTGAGAAACAACCACAGTGAAGCATTCTAGCTAAATAGATTCCATCTGCACCCCGAGAGGAAACATGTCTTGTCCCGCTTCTGAGGTGATGATCTTTGAGCTACTGCGCTTTGGGGTCTGATCATGAGTCTAGGCACTGAGTTCCCGGGACACGGACCAACTAGCTGTGCAAGAAAGACTTTATGAGAAACTGCCCTCCCCACCCCCCACCCCCTGCTCTTTCCTAAGAGCTTCAAAATCAGCAAGCCAAAAAGCATTTTATCCTAATATAGAAAAGAATTAAGATGTGGAGGCTTCTTTGCTGAAGCCTGTGTGCTGGGGAGAGAGAGAGAGAGAAAAAAAAATGGTGTAGCCCTCTCTCTGGCAAGAGTCAGGGCTGAATCATCATGGGAGTGTTTGTGGTGAAATTACATTTTTCTCTTCCATAGTGAAGTTATTATCCCTGAGTTATGGACAGCAAGTCTAGAGTGACTTTGGTAACATATACTCTTTTCATATTTTAAAATCACATAAAGTTTGGCTCAAACGGAACAAAACATCCAAGAATATATCATTCTGAGAGGGAAGCAGAGAGGCGAGACCCTGGGGGAAAACAAAGCTGGCTGGAATCTTGAAGTAAAGCGCCAAGAAAGCAACGGAGAGGAGGACTTGCTTTCTGTTTTGATCTAAGGGTGGTAACTGTGTCATAGCTCCATAATCACGAGAAACCAGAGGTCACCCAAGTGGACAGTTTTCCCAGAAGTGTCTGTGAAACTAGCCACAAGATTGGTTCTGTGTCACTCAACCTGTCCCGAGACACTTCCTTCTGCTCACTGATTGAGAACATACATTTGCCTGCATTACCTCACTGATGAGAGGCCTTTGCATGGTGGAAAGGGTTAGGGAGGCACAGCCAAGGTGGCCTCCTCAGCAAAGAAGATGGTACAGAAGTGGCCTGTCCTATTTCTAACACTCCGGTCCGCGTCTCCACCTGGCAGCAGCAAGAGAGTTTGGGGACGGTCCTTACCACTAGTCTGTTCTTTTGGACCGGTATTCACACAGCCTTTGTTGGAGCCTTCTAAGTGATCACACTGCTGTCTACAGTGCTCCCTGTGACTAGTCTGATGGGCTGTAAAGCTTTTCAACATTAACATCTATAAAATATGGACAGTCCTCCTGGAAGCTCCTACAAGATGATTTTCTTCTTGATATTCAACCACATTTCTTTAAAGGCATCATTGGTTCTGTGTGTGTGTGTGTGTGTGTGTGTGTGTGTGTATGCACATGCATTCACATGCCATCAAACACATGTGGAAATCAGAGGACAACTTTATGAAGTCCATTTTCTTCTATTTTTAAGGGGAAGTGATGGGGGCAAAACTTTGGCCGTCTGGTTTGCATCGCAACTGCCTTTGTCTGTTGAGCCATCTCACAAATCCCTGGGCCTTCTTTTGGGACTAGAAAAAAAAATGCATCTCTGTGTATATGTTTGCAATTTCTTCTTTTGTTCTATTGGTACTCGTTACATGCTTCCCATGGCTTCTGGGCAGCAGATATTGGTTAATTTGACTTCAGAAAAAAAAAAAAAACCCTTAAGAGATTAAAGCAATAAGGGAGAAAAGCGGATTTCAGGGCTGGTATAAATAAACTGTTAGCCTTTCTGTTTCCAGTGCTCTGGTATTGATGCAGAGTTGCCAACCGTGTGTGTGTACCTTTGCCACTTTGACTCTATTTGGATACTTTTGATACTTTTCTTTTTTTGATATCTCAGAAGTTGCTTTTGATTGAATTTGTTGCTTAGGGAAAATTATTCTCAGAAAGGAGCCATATTCTATTCTGCTCCATTGTTTTACAGCATTATTTCTGTAATACAGACAAAGGCCCAATGTTGGGCCTAGAGGAAGAAAATCCACCAAGAGGATGTCTCAGAGAACACTGAGTGTGCTAGCCCATGCCTGTGAAGGCCGAGGTTGGAGGATCGCCATCAAGGGGAGGCCACTCTGTGTGACCCAGCTCACAGGGGTCGGGGCTGGCGGGAAGAAGACAGTCTTGGCAAAACACTTGGAAGTAGCAAATGCGAAAGGGCACTGGAAATTTGATGTATTCGGTGATATCGAAGGTTGGTACAGTTACATCTGGGATGGCAAGAGGAATTATGAGATAGGAGTCAGGTTAGCATCTCAGAATGGCATTGGTAAAGGAATTCCACAGCATGAGTCAAATCTCCTGGAGTATATCTCCTTGTTAAGCCATTGGGCTCTGTTACACACATTTCTCTAGTGCATTTCCCAGTGAGAAGATAATGGGAATATGTCTGTTGTTTAATGGTAGGGCTCAACAGGCAAGCTCCAAGATAGCCCTGAGATGGGCATCTTTTTATTGTGTATGTTTCTATCTCTCTCCACTTTCTGCATCATCTTATCCCAACCAATCACTGTCAACCCAGGGTATGACTTTTCCCTTGCTTCTCTGCCTTAACCAGAAAGATGTACGATGAACAGGGGCTTACAGACGCTCACAGCTCACAAGCCATCTGTGAATCTGACATCCCCCTCACACAGGGTACAACCACATTTCTAATGACTGTAAGGACAATGTAATCAATATTTAGGCAAAATGCCAGTCTTTTTTTCATCTGCACAAAGGTATTTGTTAATATGATGCACGGTTGTGGAAAACTCAAGTTGTCCTTAGTTTCTTACTTCTGTACATAGCTATTTTTAATAGACCAACTTTTCAGTGATAGCATGGACTGAATGAAATAATTATGACATTTGTATTTAATAATACAATTCCAATAACCCCCAAGTTATCTCACACCCAGGGAAAAATGTCAAAAGCCTTTGTGGAATGAAAACTGTAATTGTTTTGGACAAATTAAAAGAAAACACGATAAATAAGAGCATATTTCAAGATTGAAGATTTGATAATTTATTTAATTATTCGAAGAAGTGGGAGAAAGTTCTAAAGGATACACTTTATTAATTATGTTGCACTTTGGTCATAGTAGATCATTTATTCAAAATGTTGTGGGCATTTTACTTACCGGTGTGGGCTACCTCACATCTTAGCAACATCTAAATATTAAGGTCATCTCATCTTTATCTCTACAGTTGACCCACTATAATAAGTGGGATGATGAGATACATGTGCAGAAAGAACATCTAGCATCAAGACACAAAAGATAACTAAATTGCCTCCAACCAAAGCAAGGCTGTGTACAGTAGCATATGTAGAAGAACTGATTATAACATAACTGTCTTAGGGTTTCTATTCCTTCGACAGAGCACCATGACCAACAAGCAATTTGGAAAGTGTTTATTTAGCTTACATTTCCACATCACTATTCGTTATTGAAAGATGTTAGGACAGGAACTCAAACAGGCCAGGAACTTGGAGGCAGGAGCGGATGCAGAGGCCATGGAGGGTGCTGCTTACTGGTTTGCATCCCCTGGCTTGCCCAGCCTACCTTCTTATAGAATCCAGGATCACCAGCCCAGGATGGCACCACCCACAATGGACTGGGCCCTCCCCAATTGATACTAATTGAGAAAATGCCTTACAGCTGGATCTCATGGAGGCATTTCCTCAATTAAAGTTCCCTCCTTTCAGATAGCTTTTATCAAGCAAACACACAAAACCAGCCAGTACAGAAACTAACGTTCAACCCAAATTGGTAAAGACGCAGTTTCTTCAGGATTTTCTAATCTTTCCAAATTGATTGGTATGATCGTAACAATGTCTCTCAACATCCCAGTAGATTTTGTTATGGCTCTTGTTGAGTCAGGGAAGAGATATGTAGAAAATATATTTATTTAAATAATATAGTAACCCTAGAATTATCACCCACCTAGGGAAATATGGAAAAACAATGGCTCAGTGAAAATTACAAATATTCTAGAAATATATATTTAATGAAAAACCATGTATTATTATATAAATAATATATGTGCAAGTGATAAGCTATCTGAAGGAAGATCAGAGCTGGAGGGCTAGCAATAACATCAGGTATCAAGATTTATTCTCCAGCTTTACTATTTATATATGTAATGTTGATTTAATGATTTGATAGATAAACCAATAATGTAGGAAAGCAGATCCAGAAATTGAGCTGGAGATCTAGAGTCAGCAGAGGTATTACAAAGATGCCTAGGAATGAGGAGAGGACCTGCATGTGAGACTGACAAGATACAGAATATGTTGGGCACATATTAGATGAGATAAGAATTTTAACAATTCACTAACAAAGAGGTAAAGTTGGGCTAATCGAGCAAACAAAACTTATGTTCATTAAGGCGTGCAAATAAAAGAGAGGCAAGGTGAGCTCCGGAGTGGGAAAAGATATTGTCAAGGCGGAGGTAACAAAGGAGTCATGTTGGAAACTCCTACATGCCTCTAATTCAAAGGCTTGCTGGTAGAAAAGCAGAAGGATTTTAACAAGACCTGCTCAAAACTGCACCGGCATGAGAAAAGTGTTTGCCTTCGTTGAATGTCAAGGGGATTCTAATTAACACTGAAATTTGAAATGTCTCCACTCCAACTAGACTGGCTAAAAAAACGGTAAAGACAGACCAGGTGAGGAGATGGTGAAGTAGGGCAGCCGTCGAGCAGCATCCACCTTTGATGGTAAGAAAACAGGCAAACTGGCTTGAGAAACAATTTAACAGTCGCAACTAATGTACTTAAATACAATGCAATGTAATGTCATCCCACACCCCCCCCCCAGTAGATGTCCACACACAAACCCATATGTCTGTAATACAAGATAATAGTGATGTTATATATACCACTATGTGCATGAACCAGTATCTATGAGCACGTGAATATATCCCAGACATAGACACCGTAAGTATACAGATAACTTAACAGGCCTCTGCCACTGCCATGCATTATGTGATGAATGAATCTCTTCCAAAATACTATTGAAGGAAAGAAGTCAGAAATTAAAAAAATATATAAATACAGATTGAGTATTCCACTGTATATAAATTCCAAATACTGGATAAAGTGAACTCTACTGACAGAAGCCAGGAGGCAGATTGCTTTCTGGAGGTTTGTACCTGGGCTCCTCAAAGAGGCTCTGGGCGCTGATTAATGTTCTGTTCCTTAAAGTAATTGATGGCTAGAGTAATGCACTGACTTTATGAAAAGCCATCAGACTGGGCATTTAAAGTTTTATTTTGCATGTTTCTACATATGCATTACGTAAGAGATCAGAATTGGCTCAGGACCCCCAACACCAAGTTCTCAGTGAAAAGGAGATTTATTTGCCTCAGAGGGACAGAGGGCAGGGAATAGGTGACAAAGGCAGGAGATAGATGAGGAAGGACAAAGGGAAGGGAATATGGGAGAGGGAGGAGGGTTGATTGTCCCATAAAGAGACAAAGGTCTACCTCTGGACAGAAAGGAGACTGTTATGGCCCATAGGCAAAAGTCAGTTTGTGAAGGTTTGAAATTTTTAATTTTACCTGGGTGTGTTAGTTGGGTGACCAAAGGAGGCTTTTGGTTGTTGGACTTCAATACTTTGATAGCTGAACCTCAACAACAGTCAGCAGCCCTTGGTGGCTAGCTTTAGGAATATACTCTAATGGTCTTTAGCAAGGCCGAGGGAATAGGGGAGGGCAAGACCTGCCTGCCAGCGCCATGCTCACTCTGCTCCAGCTGGCCAGAGCCCCTTTACATCACAATTGGACTAAGAATTTATTTATTTATTTATTTATTTATTTATTTATTTATTTATTTGACATAGAGCACAGCTATGTCATTCTAAGAATTTATTTATTTATTTATTTGACATAGAGCACAGCTATGTCATTCTAAGAATTTATTTATTTATTTGTTTATTTATTTATTTATTTATTTGACATAGAGCACAGCTATGTCATTCCCAGTTGCTGTAACCTTGCTATGTAACCCTGGCTGGCCTCCAACTTGCAACCTTTCTGGTATCACCACTTAAGTGCCGAGATTGCCCAGTCACTAAAATCTTCCTTAGAATTGGCCCACGTCTGTAACTGCCTCTGCTAGTCGTTCCACATCTGTAACTGCCTCTGCTAGTTGTTCCACATCTGTAACTGCCTCTGCTAGTTGTTCCACGTCTGTAACTGCCTCTGCTAGTCGTTCCACGTCTGTAACTGCCTCTGCTAGTCGTTCTACAACGCCGACTGCATCTGCTGCTACTGCTGCTGCTTGCTCCTCCTGCCCCCCCCGAAACGGTTGTGCAGTACACACAACTTTGCCCAAGATAATCGAGAAATTCCAACCTCACAAGTTCCATGTTGTCCTTTAAAGCTCAAAACACAATCAAGTTGTCAAGGACCTAGTTCGTCTAACAGAGATAGGGAGGTTCAGACTGCGAAGGGAATTTTAATACGGCCATGCATTATCTGTAACCTGTAGGATGGAGGAAGATAAGAGTTCGAGTGGACTTTGCCGCAAACATCCTCGTGATAAAAACCGAGTCACTTTATTTCAATGACACATACTTCCACTGTGATTTTTATCTCGAGCTTATTTAGTTTCTGGGCTCACAGCGGGCTTTCTTTTTTCTTTCTTTCTTTCTTTTTTTCTTTTTGTTTCTCTTTCAATTTTCCTTTAAAGGCTTCAGCCCTCAAGGTCAGTGTAACCTATGGAAACGGAACTGTTCTTCGGATGCCTTGCGTGTTCTCGCCCGAAGACACAGCTGGGAAGGAAAGCAGGAACAGGCGGCAAGCTAAAAGTATCCTCTCTGTCTGTACTGCCTGTTCTGAACTTGGATTTTTAAGAACATTGTTTGATGTGGCTGCAGTGTTATTTTAATGTACTGCCTCACAAACAGCTCTTCCACATCACAGACATAGAAGCCAGCTGCATCAGGTAAAGCGGAGTCTCCTCCCCACAACCTCCAGTAGACTGGATGAGGAATGGAGAAGAGTCTTAGGGAACATCTCAGAGACAAGCGGGAGAGCTGCGTTCAGTGTCAGATTCAAAGCTCTTGTCTTCATTTCACATGGTTTCTCTGCCCAGTAAATTTGGGGGACAACACCACTCACACACACCATTTGCACTGGGAACTTAAGTGTCCTGTTCTCTTCTTTTGCCTTGTCTATAGTTACACTTGGTCTACCCAGATACACAGACAGAATCATCTTGGTGGGGGGGAGGTTTCTTTAAAAGAAGAAATGAAATCTCTTAGGTGGCAGAGACTCCATCTTACCAACCCTCCCTACCCAGAATGGAAATTGTTACATCAACAAGTGCCCGTGAAGATGTAGTGTACACCCACATCTGTGTGTGTGTTTGTATGTGGGGTTCAGACTATAACTTCAGATGTTCTTCCTCGGATGCCTCCCACCTTTTGCTTGAGACAGGGCTTCTCATTGGCTGAGACTTCACCACATTGGCTCGGCTAGCTGGCCATCTAGCTCCAGCTAAGCTTTGTTTCTGCTTCCTGTTTAGCCATCCCTTGAACAAGTGTGTGCCCTTGCAGGCATTTTTTTTATGTTTTGTTTACATCCTGGTGGAAAGAACACAGTACTTTAACTTGTCCCAGCATGAAGAATTGTGTGGTCCAAGATTAGTGCCTATATGTCCTCCTGTCAATGTCGAGCAGTTACAATGTAAAGGTGATGTGAAGAAGACTCAGGACTGAAACTTTTCTCCCTGTCAAAAGATTGGCTAATAAGGGTTCAATACACTGTTTCCAGTGTGTATGTACACTGTATTTACATACAGCGGTGCATAGAAAAGCTACTATATTTCCACTGTGGTCAATGCCTCCTTGGAACTAATCATGTAACCTTGGAAAGGTGTGGTGACTGGTTTCAACTGTCAACCTGCCTCAACTTAGAATCACTTGGAAAGAGGATCCCCATGAGGGTTTGTCTGCACTGGGTAGGCCTGTGGGTGTGCCTGTAGGGCATTGAATTAATTGTTCTAAGTGGTGTGGAGAGATCTAGCCCACTGTAGGAAGTACCATTCCCTAGTTAGAAGGTCCTATCTAAGGATAGGGAACTAAAGCCAAGCCCTAGCAAACAAGTGAGCATATGTGCACTGCATTCATTTCTCTTTGGTCTTGACCATGGAGGTTGTGACTAGCTCTCATGAAGTCCCTGTCTTGACTTCTCAGCAGTGATGGACTTTAACCTGGAATTGTAAGCTGAAGCAAACCCCTTTCTCCCATGGGTTGCTCTTTGCTTGGGGGAGTTTATCACAGCAAGAGAAATGAAACTAGAACAAAAGTTAATCGGAAGACAAGTTTGTTCCCCGCTTCCCTAGTGACAGTACTCTGTGATACCCCCATCTTCACGCAAGAACTTTAGCTTCCAGGAATGGACATTAATCCCATGCCTCTCACTGAAATAAAGAACTCAGAAGGTGATGCGTTCTTGCATCGACACCCCATGCTCCCTTGAGATGATGAGCTTTGCCTGTCTGTAGCTCATCACGCTTTGTCTGCATTGTGTAGAGTTATTTACTTCCTGGCTGCTAGGAAAATATGTTTATGTGCAAATGTAGCGCTCTTGTGTAAGGAGGTGCGGTAGTGCTGTTGCATAAGGGGATGGAGAGGAGTCTTGATTTAGTTTTCATCGCCAGTTCTGGGCTCAGCTGAAAGCCAAAGTTTCCAGTTTCTTTTGTATCCTAAATTCAGAATGTGTTAAAAATCCCCCAGAGACTGTTTTGCCATGAGCATTAAAGAATTGGAGCAGTCATTAACAAAAGTCCAGAAATAAACCCCAGGATTAAGAGGCAGTACACTGAGTGCCTGCGTAACATGAGGTGATGGGCCCTTGCCAGCATGGGGTCTGCGTTGTTCACTCCAATATGTTTTAGCATGAGAAAGTCAGGGGTTGAAGGGCTGTTATGTCCTCTTGACTTTTTGATAAATAGCTCTGAGGCATCAAGAATCCTTTAAAAAACATCCTACTTATTTGTGTGTATGGGTGCTTGTGTGTGGAATACTCATTCATTCCATGGCTCCCATGTGAAGGTCTGAGGACAATTCTAAGAGTCAGATCTCCTTCCACTGAGCGGGTCTTGGGGATCAAACTCAGATCCTCAGGCTCTGTGGCAAGCACCTTTACCCACTGAGACATCTCGGCGGTTTGAGAATCTTTTTACAGCTTTGAGACAGTCCTAAAATATTAAAATATATGACTGATTTTTACCATATCCAGTGACGACAGGCAAAGCTTAGTTCACTCAGAACCAGAAAGCTCACACAGGCTTACATGTGTTGCCTTTAAGACTCTCCAAAGCATCAAATAGCTTACTGAAAATTGCCTAGTAGTCATCTGCCACAGAGCGTCATGTCATGTGAGTGTCTTTCCTCTCTCTGTCTCTGTCTCTCTCTCTCTCTCTCTGTCTCTCTTTCTTTCTCTCTTTGCTCTCTCTGTCTATCTCTGTTTTTCTGTCTGTCTGTCTGTCTCTCTCTCTCTGTCTCTATTTTTTTTCTTACTGTCTGTCCATCTGTTTTTCTTTCTTTTCACACCAAAGACTAATTATAGGCTGGGACTAAACCTCAGTGACACAGCATGTGCTCACCATGGGCAAGGCCATGAGGCTGATTCATGGTACTATAGTAAAACAACAACAACAACAACAACAACAACAACAACAACAACAACAAAAACCCTAAACATTCTGCTACATGTTTTGTCCCCTGATCTTTAAATTAATTAGGAAAGAAAAAATGTTCAAAGATGGCGTTTGCCTCAAGTGAGAACCCTAGGTTACTATGTGTGAGGAAGGATCATTAAGAAAAGAAGAAGAAGAAGAAGAAGAAGGAGAAGAAGAAGAAGAAGAAGAAGAAGAAGAAGAAGAAGAAGAAGAAGAAGAAGAAGAAGAAGAAGAAGGAGGAGGAGGAGGAGGAGGAGGAG
>NC_034605.1:50629539-50633279 GCF_900095145.1 Mus pahari | reverse complement strand
AGAAGAAGAAGAAGAAGAAAGAAGGGAATCAGACCAGTATGGGAGAAGCCTGACTGGGCAAGGTCCACAGGTTGTATTTCCAAGCATCCAGGTAACATTTAATAAACACATACCATCTCACACAGGGAGATCATAGACTCACAGTTGGTAAGACAAGGAAATACTAGTTTCAGGCATGAATGCACGTGAGGCATGAATGCACATCTCTGTGCCTGTAGCTCTCATGTCTGACCAGTTTTGTAATATCCGGGACACACACTTGTGATAAGATGACTGGACTCTGGACTTGGCAAGTTCGTTAGAACCAAGACTAGAGAACTCTTGTTAGCCTATGCCAGTGCTTCCCACTATTTCCTCTCCCTGTGGCTAACAGCTACCATCATTCTCTTTTAGGAGATAGGAACCCATGCACAGATATTTGTGCCTGTGATTCACAAGGTAACATATCTGCGAGTTTACTCTCATGCTAGTGTTAACTAGTTCACAGCACATTTAAGTCTGGGAACGGCACAAGGCAGCTAGTATCTCCGAAGGATGCCTTTTACATGGCCCCATTTACGTTCTGACAAAACCCAGCCATCATTGCCAAGACACCAATGGCACCTGGTAGGCAAGGTTTTGGCAGAGTGCAGAGGGATTTTTTTCAACTGGCAACTAGGCTCATCCAGGTTTACAAATGTGCCACCCTTGGCTAATTAGTGACAGCTCTGACTTTTAATTTAAACTGAAGCAACGTGAGAAAAAAAAAAAAAGTCAGGAAACAGAAGTGGATAAACAAGCCCACTGTCTCACGGTTGGAAAACAACAACAACACAAAACTGTACAAGCATGAATGATCAGTCCTACAAAGAACTTGATGGATAAGGATATGTCTGAAACATGAGAACATCTGGCTGCACTACACAGCTGGGGGGAGGGGGGAAGAGTCCAAATTCAGGAACGTATTTCTGTCACTGACATCCAGCAAACAGATGGCAATGGTTCCAGTAAAATCTCTTAGATGTGATGAGAAGTCTTGAAACTCCGAGTCCATAAATACATTGTTTGTCCCTTTATTTCCACCCCAGTAACTTGTCGCCAGCTCCTTCTCTACTCAATATCTCTACAGCAGGGCCACTGGTGAGCGCAGAAGCAGCAGCTGCCTGAAGGCAGCCTGGCCTATGATCTTCCCCAGCTCTGTGCTTGCTGCTGTGAGAGAAAGCAACATTCTGTGATATGAGGTTGCAGCCGAGGCTATGACCTCCTTGTTGTAAGACTCAGGATATTACAGATGTCTGGTATGTTAATAGACAGTGGCAGTGAAATAGTTAATGAGCTTTGTGGTCTTTTAGGGGCAGATACCGTAATATTTTCCTTTAGCTATGAAGTCGAGGAACGTACACATCTTCAGCCCCAGAACAAAAGATGTGAAGATCTGGATAGTTTGGGCCCAGCCTTGGCTACATAGGGATATCCTGGGTTTTTTTGTTTGTTTTGTTTTGTTTTGTTTTGTTTTGTTTTGTTTTAAGTATGATGGATGAAGTTCACGTGCACACATAAGAAGTTATCCAGTCAGTAAGCAACAAAGTTAAAATCCATGCGTAGGCCCTTGTTGGCAAAAGAAAAAGTTCTTAACCACACCCCTGAAAGATCCAAGAATGCTGTGGGGGAAATCACCGTTTGTTGGAAGTGTCAAATCTCAGACAGTCAGAGTTGCATCAGTCCAAGCTGTGAGCCCTTGCTGATGCCTTGAGCCGATGCATCCAGAACCAGAATTTGAAAAGAGACTGTTGCTCTTTGCCAAGATCTCCCCCTAACTCAAAGGATTCTGCTCAAGGATTGTGGAGATAGAATATATTTCCACAGGAAGGTCATGGAATCCATGCCTGTTAAAGGACTCACAGACCTCCCAAGCTTTGAATAGTGTTCGTAAGAGTGTATCACTAGCTCAAGAATCACAGTCTCTGTATTCAATCATGAACATCCACATATAACACCACCATCCATTCAGGTGAGCAATAATAGAAATTAAAACCATAAGTACATACATCTTAGGAAACCTTGATCTTGTGATGAAGCAATGATGAACTTGTGATGAACTTGGCTGAAGCAACGGCCACTCTCTATACATATACTCTAATGATCTAACATTTTCATCAACCCAAAAGAATTTGGTAATGAGCTTGGCCATCTGTGGGAAAGTACTTAGGAAGACCAGGGTAATGCTATTGGCATATGGCATATGGCATGTGCAGTACAATTTTTGAGGTTTCTGTGCATTATGAACAACGTGCTTAAGTCTTTGTGGACATCGTTTCACCACACTAACCCAACTTGCTAAGTTCTATAATTCTCCTCCTTTAACTTCTGAAGAAACCAAGGCACAGACAGCTTACAACTTGCCTAAGAGTAAACTCCGCCCAAATTTAGAGTAGAAAATATGGAATCTGGATTTAAAATGTTGTCCATCCAGTATCCAGGGGTCTCACATTTAACTTTTATTTTTCTACTGAGAGGAGGGGAGACCTGGCAGCTGAGGGAACCTGTGACTTAACGTCCTGTAGGGGACACAGTTGAATGTGACAGACATTGCTATTGATAATCACGGCATGACGGTAACACAGATGGATCGTGTGGCTTCCTGGTTAACAGAGCAATGAGAGAAGTATCCTTGCTGCAAAAGGAGATGGCAAACTGGGAGGCAGGAGGACATTAATACACATCGAGTTGTCCTCATTAGGCAAACACCCAAGGGCGAGCTTTCTACCATGAAAGTGCCATTGTCTCTCACCTGCTTGCAGTGAATAACCACTGAAAATGTTAGTTTCTGCTTCTGTTACCAAGTTTGAATGCCTTTCCTTGGGTTTCATTTTTGGCTGTCACAAGCACCTTTTAGAAAACCACAGGCATTATACTTTTAAAATATATAATGTCTTTCTAGTTTAGGTGGCTGTTAAAGAAGTCGTTCATTTACTTACTGCTTTACAGATAGGATCTTAGAGGATAGCCCAGGCTGGCTCCTCCTTGAACTTGAAAAAATTCCTCTGACCTCAGTCTACCCAGCGCTGAGATTGCAAGCACATGCCACTGATCCCAGTCAGTTGTCATCTTATATAGAGAGGAGGCAGAACTTCAATCTCTTCATCACAAATGATCATTTTCAAATGATTTGATCTGGTGTTTGGAAGGTACCTACACTGAGGCTAAGCATACTGAATTTGGCTTAATAACCAGTCCCTATATATGATGTTGGCTGTGTAAGAAATACCAAAGTCTTATTGGGTCTGTTGTTAGATTTGTGGGTTGCCTGCACCAAAGTGATGTAATGTCATTTATTTGGGATAAGGCTTATTTTCAACCCCCTATCTCATCAACCATGATAAACCATTCCCTTTTCTGTACCTCTGCTGCAATGCCTTTCTGGCACTCATCTCCTGTCTCTTACCTTGTATGTCATATTTGCTTTCTTTCTCCTAACTCTCACCCATCCCCTTCCCCACAGAGTTTACTCCTTTTTCCTTTATAATTCATGCCATTTCAGAATCTCACCTGGTTTCATGGATTTTTCTGAATATTCTTATGTGGTAGCATTCCTTATTTTGTATTTTTAACTGTAGTATTGTCTCCCAACCCCTAACTCTATTTTTACCTCTACCCAGTGCCACATTGAAGTATCCTGTGATAAGAAAGCATATAACAGCAGAAGACATGTGGGGGGAGAGAGAGAGAGAGAGAGAGAGAGAGAGAGAGAGAGAGAGAGA
>NC_034605.1:50564121-50629444 GCF_900095145.1 Mus pahari | reverse complement strand
GAGGAGGAGGAGGAGGAGGAGGAGGACGAGGACGAGGACGAGGACGAGGACGAGGAGGACGAGGAGGAGGACGAGGAGGAGGCAAAAGGAGAGGGCACACATACCTTTCCAAGGTATACCCCCAGCGACCTACTCCTACCAACCAGTCCCTTGATCCTAGTTTCCAACACCAACCATGAATACCACTAAATTATGTATTTACCAAGTTTCAGTTACTTTCTCAAAGCCTGGCAATGAACAACCAAGCCCTTCCCACATGAAACATCTCAACTTGAATCTGAGATTCAGCCCCAGAGCCATGACTTAATTCCCCCTTTGCTGCCATTGTTTGCAGCAGCAGCAAAGATAAAACTTCCCTGTGAAAAAGTTGGGTCATGCCATTCTTTTCTTCAGATTTCAATTAAAGATAAACTCATTCTGCAGTGTTCGGATCTCTCAGCCGGGGTTGGCCTTTACATCCCACCCAGATTAACTTTGTCTTTGTTGGTGTAACATTTCTTAGAGGAGTCATTCCCAGGCTCCATGATTTGTTCAAGTAGCTTTGCTGTGAGCTTTCACAATACCTGCCTTTTCCCATCAACCCTGAATTACGTTTTATTGTAAAGACTCATTTATCCACTTACCTCTCCTTGGGATTTAAAAAGTATACAGCATCAGAAGGAATGGGGGACCTACTCCAAGTTAGATTTCCAGCCTGGTGCATGGGACGCATTTCATAAATATGAGGCAGACTAACCAATAAGTATTTGAAGCTACTTAAATTATACGAATAAATGGATCTGCTTACTCTAAAACTCTATGGCTCTGGACAAAATGACTTTATCATCCCAGTTTCTCCAGTTTTCCATGCTTGGTATGGCTCTTGGTTGGTACTTATTTCAAATCTCACAGATCTACTTACCCGGGATAAACAACTCAAATTGCTTCCAACACTAAGAAACCTATTTTGAGTCTCTGAGACATGAGTGTTCTGTTAAGCTTTTCAACTCTTGGGATATTTTCTTTGTATTTATCTTATTTTTCTAAATGATTTCCATTGCATAATATATATTTCTTAGTGCTCTAAGAAAATCCATGAGCTCTCTTAAGACAGAATCTCAACTTCACTGATTTTAACCACCCTGTTTCTAGGAAATAGAAATGGGTCTATCCTATTAACATTTATTTGGTAACAATGGTTGAATAGATCCTGTACATCTATAAATAAAAAGTTACTTTCTTACTTCAAATCATCCAATCTGTATTTCTTGATCTTTTGTAAAATTTTATCCAGATAGATCTTCAGCTTTAGACACAGTGATGCCGCCTTCATTGGTATCATTTTAAAGACTTAAACTTCGACCTACATAAAAGTCTTCATTTGGCGAGCTGTCTTCTATACATGTTCATGTGTGTATGTAGATAAGATTTCCATTTAACTATATACTGTTTGAATTTCTCACTGCTGTGATAAAATAACTAAATTAAAATAACTCTTTCCCCTTTAATCAAAGTTAGTTATTTTGTCACAACAGTGAGATAATAACACAGAAAATGGGGATTGTGTGGGACGTTGTCATGGCTTTGCTTAGAGATGTGACTCAGAATCATTTGGAAGTGATCTGTAAGAGAAACATGAAAAAGTTGGAGAAGCGAATTAACAAAACTTTAAAATACTGACAGAAGAACATTGTGTTAAGCCAAGTGAGAGCTCAAAAGTCAAGAATGCAGATAAGAGTGTGGACAGTGAAAATTGCTCGGATAGGGACAGGGTTGTATTGGGAGCTGGAATAGAGCATATCCATACTAAATTGACTCAAAGAATTTGTCTCCATGTGCCCAGCTCTATGACTGGGTTTAAAGATGATAGGCTAAATTATTCTTCTGCATGATGTTTTAGGGAATTGTCTGGCATTGCTGCTGTTGTATGCTTTTAGTCAAGTTTACAGCATGAATCATGAGCAGAGAGTAGAACAGAATGGTTCAAAGACTTTAGAGCTTTTCTAAAAAAGAGAATGAGAAGGTGGGCCTGTAGGAAGGATGCTTGCTGAAGAAATTAGATCCATCAAAGAATAGCCAAGTGCTCTGCCCTGAAACAGTAGGAAGATGTCTTGAGGACATTTCAGACATTGTCAAGAGTACCTATCACAGACTTAAAGGTGATGGTTCAAAATTAATTAGGAAGATTTTTCTTCGAGAAGAGAGCTCTAGGGATCCCAGCATACACAGGGCCATCTAGAGTTGTGGTTCCTGTATCTACTTAGTAGCCACTCAGAGATCCCTACAAACATGGTCTAAGGCCTTGGCAGATCTTGGCATCATCTATGTGGTACTTCTTTACTGATACAGAGGATACAAGATTAAGTTACGTTGGACTTAGTTCATGAGAAAGCTGTGTCCTAGAGGAGGTAACTGGCCCAGTGACTTTTCTGCAGTATATCTGACTCATCTCCTCTACCACTTTACCCATTGGCATAGCCAATTCCTTATTGGCTTCACTCAGGTATGTACAGATACAATAAGGGAAGCTTGTGCTCAGATGTACTCTATGATACCTCATAGGAATCAACCTGCCACTCCTGCTCATATAAACCAGAAACACAGGGTACTTGGCACACACAGGCGTTGGGTACTAAGAATAGGTGCTTAGTTTCCCTGTGTTTGAATGGACAGTTTGAAACTCATTCCATAATAACTATGCTCTGACGTTTTAGGAGAACTTCACCCTGGCTTCTCTTCCTGATAGCCAACCTGATAGCACTCAGCATTAGCCTTTTCTTTTTTCCTACCAAATTCTTTCCTTCCTAGGTACTTGTCACTTTGTTTGTTTGTTTGTAGTTTGTTTTGTTTTTTTTTGTTGTTTGTGTTTTGTTGTTTGTTTTTGTTTTTTCGAGACAGGGTTTCTCTGTATAGCCTTGGCGGTCCTGGAACTCACTTTGTAGACCAGGCTGGCCTCGAACTCAGAAATCTGCCTGCCTCTGTCTCCCGAGTGCTGGGATTAAAGGCGTGTGCCACCACCGCCCGGCTGTTTTTTGTTTGTTTGTTTGTTTGTTTTACATTCTACAATCACAAACTTAAACTGGATCTAACATAAAATATTGAAGTTCTGCTTTCAGGGAACCCAGATTGGGAGACATATCTATTAAACCAGAGAGCTGACCCAAATCTAAGACCTTAGCTTTTTGAATCTGTCTTTTTTCTCCTCTTCCTGAGAACAAATGAAAAATCATCATGCTCTCACACTTTTTTCCCTTCAACACACATCAGACTTAGAAGTAGATTAAACAAGCAAAACCACTTTAAGCCTTACTGCTTCTCTTCCCCTAATGAGATAATTCAGAAAGCTTGAGAGCAATTCAGACATCCATATGCATTGCTTATCAAATGCTCTTTAGAAGGTTGATTCTATGGAAGGATAGATTTCACTACTAAGGACATAGATTTCTTCAATTATTGATTTGAAAATTTTAAATTAGTCAATAGTTATTTCTGACAATTGATTCCAATCTTACAGTGTTAGCACAGAGAAAAAATAAGGTGAACTAGGAGGAAAAGAACTCTCTCACAGATGTATAAATGCCTCTTAAGTAGTAGGAAAAGACGTCAATGAGAACAAATGGACTGAAAGCCCAAATCTGCCACAGCACAAGACATTACCATTTCAGGAAGAGGCATCTATAGATCCTTATCCTGCCATGGTGACAATGGAATAAGCCTCTGAACTGTAAGCCAAACTCAGTTAAATGTTTTTCTTCATAAGAGTTGCCATGGTCATGACGTCTCTTCACAGCCACGGAACATGGACTTGACAGAAGTCAAGGCCTTTCTACCCAGCCGTGTGCTCGGCTAGCTTTGAAGCCAAGGTGCCTTTTTGCTTTCTTCCGGGGGCTTTAGCTCTGGTCACTGGGAGCTCTTTCTTTAGTCTCCATTGTCTCTTTATATTTATGTGGTTTTGTGTTTAATTCCTCTGGTTGTTGTCCTTGCTTTCTGTAATGGTTCATGCTTGAGGTTCATTTTGTTTTTGTTTTTGTTTTTGTTTTTGATTTTGTTTTTGACCCTTGTTCCAAGAACTGGCCATTTAGCCAAGAAGCCCTGGTTATGTTTAATGGAGAATCATATTAGAAAGGCAGAATCTAGGGGTACTTGTTTGCATATGGTTGCTTTGAGGCCAGCTCCATCAATAGAGGAAGGAAATACATGTGTGTATATTAAACCATACATATATATGTATATATATATATGTATGGTTTAATATACACACACACACACACACACACACACACACACANACACACACACACACACACACACACACACATATATATATATATATATATATATATATATATATATATATATATATATATATATACACACATATTCACTTCCATAAATATGTCTCCATTTAAACTGTGCATACCAAAGTAAACCTGAGTCTGTACTGAAGTCTCTACATCTAATCTATTCCAATGTGAGTCATTTCAGCCTCCTCCCCTTGCATATGTAGAACACCCTGCAACAGTAAAAGTTCACAGCTTTCACTCTTTGCCACCCATTTCTTTCAATTCTGTTAGACATACACAGCATTGTTAGAATTGCTAACCCATCACCACCACGTGGAGCAAGGCCTTATTTCTGAGGTGTGTATGTGAAAAAGTGATTTTTTTTAAGACAGTATCTCTAAATATACCTGGCTCTCCCACAATTCACCATTCACCAGCAGGCTGGCCTTGAACTCATAGGAGACCTGCTTGCCTCTGCCTCCCCAGTATTAGGAGACAGGCGTGTGCTGCCCCAGTCACCCTGAAAAGAATAATCCTAAGGAGCCCTCTTGATTTTTCTCCCTTTGGTCCACTTTCTCAGAAAATATGCAAACCAAAATAAACCAGACTTTATCTAGAAAAACGTGTGAATAGCATCAAAACAAAAGCTACAATTATGAATAGAAAGTTGGTGTGGCAGGGTCAGGGGAGGGTGGGGGTGATGTCAGGGATGCTTGTGCTGGCCACAGCCCACAGCACAAACAGGTAGCCTGGAAGAGAACAACAAACTCACTTTTCATCCAGCCAGCTTTCACATCAGCAGATATATGAAAGCTGGAGGCAGGACCATGGCATTCTTTCTGTACTACTTGTGCTCAGAAACACCATCAGGCCTCCCCAATATCCTTGATTGGGAACTCAAACACTGAAGACAAACCTAGAGGCTCTTGTGGTTTGTAAAGGCCGCACACGCACACGTGTGTGTGTGTGTGTGTGTGTGTGTGTGTGTGTGTGTGTACTCATGGATGGATTCTGTCCACACATAAGTGGGAATTTCCCCTAGTGTCAACATCATGCAAACAATTGTTCATTGGTTATTACCCATAAACCATGTATACACACTGTTATTAGATACCCAAGTTTCTGATCTCATTGATTCACATTGTGTGAGTTTTGACAAATATGTGTCCTATAGTATGTAATAAGTATGTAACCACCACCTGTAACATACAAAATCATTCTACCCCCCTAAAGAAAAAGTCTCTGTGCTGTCCTCTGCATCCATCCTTTCTGCTTAACTCTGGGCAAACCCTGGTCTTAGTACTGTATCTATAGTGCTGTCTTTTACAGTAGAGTTGCCATCAAAGGGATCTTTCTGATAGCATTTATTCATTTAATGACATGAACCAGGTTGTGTTCCAGACTCTGTCCAGGAAGATGCCTGGAAATCGAGCCCTAATCGAGTACCTGGCTCAGTTCCTCCTGGGCCAGGACAGTCACACTGATTGTGAAAACTGTTCTATGCAATGTCAGACACAAAGAAGTCGCTGCAAGGAAAAGAAGGGATGTATTTGAAAATCTGGGACTTTCTGATTACATATCTCTAATATTGTTCACATAAAGGATGAAAAAATGTGCATGTTAAATACATACACACACACACACACACACACCACACACACACACACCACACACACACACACCACACACACACACACACACACACACCACACACACACACACACACGCATGCACACGCACACACATATGAGCCAGCAAGTTGGCTCAGCAGATAAATGCACTTGCCACCAAGCCTGATAGCCTGAGCTCCATTCTGGGACCAACTTGGTAGATGAAGAGAACTGACTACTGTGGTTTGACCTCTGACCTCCACATAAAGGTATGATATATGTATCCCAAATGTGTCCATCTACACACACACACACACACACACACACAGACACACACACACAGACATACACACACACATACACACTAAATAAAATGTAATAACATTTACATATAGCATTGCAACTGAGGAAAAAGTCCTTCACATACTAAATAGTTTTCTATATTGGCTTTTAGAAGGGTGACTCAACCTTCAATATGGAGTAGATACTTTCTACTGTCTTTTGTTACAGTATTATGATTTAGCCACTAATTTCTGAGAAGGTATATTCTTTTGTTTTAGGATGAAATATTCTATAGATATCTATTAAGTCCATTCGTTTCATAACTTCTGTGAGTTTCACTGTGTCTCTGCTTAGTTTCTGTTTCCATGATCTGTCCATTGATGAGAGTGTGGTGTTGAAGTCTCCCACTATTATTCTGTGAGGTGCAATGTGTGCTTTGAGCTTTAAAAAAATTTCTTTTATGAATGTGGGTGCCTTTGCATTTGGAGCATAGATGCTCACAATTGATCGTTCATCTTGGTAGATTTTTCCATAGGTGAATATGAAGTCACCTTCCTTATCTTTTTTGATAACTTTTGATTGAAAGTTGATTTTATTCTTAGTCACTAATTTCTATTTTTGAACACATTGATGAAAATAACAATTTTAGATTGCCCTCGATTTTTAAAATATTCAACATAGGCAATCTTCACTTGTGTTTGATTTTCTCCTAACAAATGAACAGTTCCGATATACTCTCATATAAAAAGTATCCAAGTCTTTTGTCTTCATACTATAAAATTAGAGAAGTTACTCATGCCTTATTTTAAAATGAATATTACATATATATATATATATATATATATATATATATATATATATATATATATATAGCTACTCAGATAGAAAAGATGTGAAGTGTACTTTATCTTCTAGGAAATATAGAAAAGCACTGATAAATTCATAAACTTTCCTGGAAAGGTCTTGTACATAGTGTACTTTCGGGCTTGAAAAAATGGAATGGGCCTATAGAGAAAGAAACTTCAGGGAATCAGTTATGAATGACAAAGAGGGCCAAGGTAGGGTGATAATTACTCAGCAGTAAATACCATGTATGAACTTACCCTGCTTTTAATTTTCTTTTATTGTATGTGCGTGTGTCAGAGAGCAGAGGGCTTGCCGGCATGTATGTTGGTGCACCATGTATGTGCCTGATACACATGGAGACCAGAAGACATTGAAACCCCTGGGATTGAAGTTCTAAGTGGTTATGAGCTCCAGTGTGTGTGTGTGTGTGTGTGTGTGTGTGTGTGTGTGTGTGTGTATGCATGCATTAAAAACACTGGTGTAAAATGCATTTTCTTAAAAAAATTATTATTGAAAAGCTACTCTCTATATTTCTTGAATTAGTATCATGCACGTAGGATGGTTGTGAATGCAAAGGCCTTCCAGGATGGCTACTTGGAGCTTTTTTGGTTTTGTTTGTTTGTTTGTTTGTTTGTTTTAGTTGTTTGGGGCTCACTACTCTGCCTCTTCAAATAATTTGTCATCGTTTTTCAATACACCCTGCAAATGACATTTCTGCCTCCATCAATGATTGCATGTTTTTCTCCTTTATTATTGTTTATTTTGGTATATGTTATAATTTGGTATATTACATTTATTGATTTGCTTGGGTTGAACCATTCTTGCATTTAGAAACAAATGCCAGTCAATCACAGTGCAGAATTCTTTCGCTGTGTTATTTCATCCAGATTGCTACTGTATGTGGCAGAGCTCTGCGTACATGCTCTTTAGGGATAGGCGCTGTCACTCGTGTCATTGCACTGTCCTGATTTTAGAATTAGGGTAGTGCTGGGCTCCTGGAATGAGCCTGGGGGAATTTTCTCTCCAGTTTCTTTGGGAAGAGTTTGAAATGAATAGTTATTAGATTTTGGTTATGTGAAATCCTGTAATTACAGTCTTTTTTATGGGAGACTTTTATAGATTATGTCTCATTATTCTATTAATATACTCTATTTTATCATATTATTCTATTAAAATATTCTCTCTTGCCATGATTCAACTTTCATGCACCCAGATAGTTCTATCACTCCACAGATTTGGGGTATTTTCAATTATAATTTCTGTACATAGACTTTCTGAATTTTCTGTTTTTCCCTTCCTTGTGAATTTCATAATGCTTATATTGGTTGGTTTCATGGTATGTCATAAGTCTTACCGGCTTTTTTAAAAATGAAAAAAAAAAAAAAGCAAGCTACCTTTTGTTCTTTATTTTTTGTTGTTGTTCTTCTGAATGTTTTATTTCAAAATAACTGTCTTCGAGTTTATTTAATCTTCCCTCTATTTTTTTTATGTTTACCGATGAAGATGCACATTAACTGTTTCAGTTCGGTCCCTGTAATCCTCAGCCTCCGAGTTCCTGCTGTATTCTTTTCCATTACTCATGCTTATTTGTCAAACTTCTCCGTTTGTTGATGTATTATTTTCCTTGACTTGTTTAATTATCTATTTTAATCTTATCAGAGCTCATCGGAAACTCAACAAATTAATTTGAATTCTTTGTCAGGTAAGTCATAGATTCATTTCTTGGGAGTTGGTCAATAGAGATTTTTCAAAACTAGGACCATGAGTTTTGTTTGTTTGGTTGGTTTGGTTTTTGTTTTTAATAATCCTTGAAAGCATGTACTGCTGTCTTTACCTTCTCATGTCTTTCATGTCCGACTCTATGAGGAAAAGGCCTCCATAAACCACCATGCCTGGAGACTTGGGCTCTGGCAGTTCCCTTGAACCCTTCTCTTTTACTTTTATTTTATTTATGTGTATGAATATTTTGCCTACATAAATGTCTGTGCAGTACTTACATCCTGGTACCTATAGCATCCTGAAAAGGGGCATGAGAGGCCCTAGAACTGGAGTTATAGATGGCTGTGTTATCATGTAAGTGCTGGGAATTGAACTCTGGTCCTGCAGAAGAGCAGCAGTTGCTCTAACCATTGAGCTATCTCTCCATCTTCCTTCAGACTTTCCTACGGATGTGATGGCTCTGCTTTGTTCTCTCTTGAGATACAGGTTTAGAATTTTGTACCCCATCTCAGTGCCTCAAATCCAGGTCAGATCCTTAGGTTCTTTCTTTTATTTTCCCCAGAACAGTAATATCTACATTCTATGCTTTCTCCCAGTGCAGTAGAATTCAATGACTTGCAATCTGTGTTTTACAGAGTGATAGAATGGGTTTTACCATTGCACACAGTTGTTAAAATTAGTATTTTTAGGGGGAGGCAAAATTTTATCTTTTTAATTGGTCCCCATGCTAATATCTTAAATGGTGTCCTGGAACTCACTCTGTAGATCAGGCTGGCCTCGAACTCAGATATCCGCCTGCCTCTGCCTCCCAAATGCTGGGATTAAAAGCATGCGCCACCACCGCCCAGCTGTAGCTGATTCTTTAGACAGGGTTTCCCTCTATATCCCAGGCCACTTTGAAATTCACTATGTAGCTAAGCTGTCCTAAAATTCTTGACAATTCTTCTACCTCAGCCTCCCGAGTGCTCGAATTATAAATGTGACCTATGTTACCTAGCTAACAAATGGTGACATCATTGGAAGGAACTGACTTCCTGCCTTCTCATTTTTAACTTTTATTTCTGTCTATCAATTGCATTATTTAACACCATTTCAACAAGGTTGTCTTTGTCCAAGTGTCTCTCCAGTCATCCTTTATCATATAAACTAATTTGTCATTGTTTACCTGAGTGTTATTTGCTTCTGTCATTTGTATTTGTGTGTGTGTGTGTGTGTGTGTGTGTGTGTGTGTGTGTGTGTGTACTCAGATAGCTCTAAAAACAATATAGCACCCACCTGAGAGGCTGTCTGAATCATTGTTTAATAAATGTTTTGAAGGGGCTCTAAAGTTTTCTTCAAAGCCATAAAAAGTTCTAATTAAACTATTTTTTAGCAGAAATAAAATCTAATTTCTCAAGTATTAGCATTTGCAATAAAAATGATTTATCCTCCAGCCTTATGTTTTGCCTTACACATGTAGTGTAGCCAATTATATTTTATTACAAGTCTAAAGCAGTTCCATTACACCATGGATCAAGTCGGCTTTATGGGCTTCCCAGGGAATCTAAGTAGTATTTATTATGTTGGGTCTACATGAAAGCACGAACTTGCTCTAACTAGCACACCTTCCTTTCCAACAAACCTGTGGTTCAAAAGAAATTTCTAGAGATGAAGAGATGACTCAGATGTTAAGAACACTTGTTCCTCTTGCAGAGGACCTGAGTTCTGTTTCCAGCATCTATGTAGCATTAACAATTGTCTATAGCTGCAGTTTCAGGGAATCCAACCCTTCGTACCCTCTAGAGAGAATACTAGGCATACAGACAGCACTCATAAACAAATGCAGACAAAACGATCACATGTAAAATAAAAGTGAGTGGATGTTTTATATCATTTCTATATTGATGAAGGCCTGTGACTCAGTTCTGAGCAGTCACTGAGTCTTTGGATGGAGAAACTTTCAGATTCTGTTCTCAGAAGCAGAGGAGATGCAGGTGGCAAACAGGCAAATAGAGAACAAGGAAGACAGGGTCTGTAGCTTCAGTCTTAACTGGGTACTTCTTTCTGATGAAGCCACTGGATTTGGGTAAAGGGCCCTCGAGGTATCTGGGCTGGCAGAATGTCAGTCACTGGAAGATTGTTTTAATATCTAAAGACATCTGTGAATAAGATCTCTATTTCTACATGGTTAACTTGTTTAAAAATACATAGTTGCAGTGGGTTCAAATATAATCTGAATATATTTTCCCCTCCCTCTACCTCTCCCAGCTCCTTCACTTCTCCTTTCTCTGGATGGATCTACTCCTTTTCTGTCTCTCATGAAAAACAAAAACAAAAACAAGCAACAAAAATACCATTCTTAAAAAAAACATAACAGCAAAAGATAACAAAATAGAATATAAGATAAAACAAAAACTATTGAACAAGAAGTTGAGCAAGACAAGACAACAGAAAATTAGAAAAAGCCCCAAGAGAAAGAACAAGAATCACAGACACACGTGTACACATGCTCAGGAGTTCCATAAAATAGTAAATGGAAGTCTATAGTGTATAAGCCGAGAACATGGTGCAGACCGGTGCAGACCCTGTGCATCCTGCTTCGGTCTCTGAGTTCATACGAGCCTTGCTCAGTTGTCTCAGCGGGCCTTGTTTCCCTGGTGTCCTCCATCCCTTCTGTCTCCCACATTCTTTCTGCCTCCTTTTCCAAGAGGCTTCCTGAGCTCTGAGAGGCTGGCTTTGATGGAGACATCTCATTGCGTGTTGTGTGGTCCAAGGTCTCTCTCTGTTCATAATGGCAAGGACAACCTAGAGCCTTGATCCTCACATCTTCTTCTCCTGCGCCCTGCCTGACGTTACAGTAGTGTACCACCATACTTGGGCTTTAATGTGGTGGGGGAGATATTATCCAAAAGCCTTGTGCTTGTTGGGCAAGTATTCCCTCAATTAAACTATATCCCCAGACTACATATGGTATTCTTAAATGATTAAATACATTTTATTTTTTAAGGGCAATAAAAAACACTTTCGTCTTTAAAACAACTAAAAGATGAGTTAATTTGTCATAATATTTTAATGTCACAAATTATGATTATATTATATATGTATATTTTTCATGTTATTGAAATGCATTTTTCTTCCTGCAAGCCTAATGTTAGGCATAGCAGGCTGTGCTGGTCAATGTGTCCCTAGAAGAAGGTGCTGTGTATCTCAGGGGTAGCATAAGCATCATTAGATGTGGGCGTTGCTATGGTAACTGCTTTCTTTTTTATAATTGAATAGCAGAGTAGGTAGTCTTATAAAACCCACCAACCCATAACTTCCTGGTGCTCTGTAGCAGCTTTAACTTAAGAACCTTCTCTTTGTCTGCACTTTTTTATTTTTATTTTTATTTTTATTTTTATTTTTATTTTTTATCTAAGGGATTCGGGTATTTGACTAAACCTGTTTTATGAGTCTAATGTGCTTTGGAACTTAAATCCTTGGTTTGTTGACCACAGGTAATTTTCAAACCAGAGCATAAGACAGTTGTAAGACCAAGGCAAGAATACAAAATTTTTATTATAAGAAAACTTCTACACAGGGCAGTATCTATTTAAAAAAACAAAACAAAAAACCACTAAATAAGAACCCAATATTTGAAAACCTGATTTCTCTCGAATGGACAGTGCAAAGAAATCACCCTAGAAATGCAGGAGCCAGAGCAAATGTCTTTCTAGGATACACCCTGGGTGGCAGGAACACCTGTTTTATTTAAATTCTCCTGGGATGGAAGAGTCCTCTTTTCCTTTCCAAATGGAGGACACGTGTTGTAAAGGTCTATATCTTAGTGGAGGGATATTATATGGAATCAAAAAAAATGCACTGCAGCTTCCTCTGGACTGCTTCCTATTTCACAGATGTTAATTCTTCTCATCATTTTTGCTTGTTATTTGTGTTGACGCTGTTATTAAACCTCTTTATTAGACTTTTGACCAGTGCCGACGATCAAAACTGGGCCGATGCTCTGCAGACACCAGATCCACAGGTGGGTTCTGAGGGTAAGCTCTTTCAACTGCTATCTCTCAAAGTTTTATACTTTTAAGCTATGCCCTTGATTTCATTGCTTCTCTCACCATTAAAGAAGGGCAAACTCATGGCTTGAGGCTTCAGTCCATCACAGGCAGGGAAGGGTGCTGAAGCTCTGACGACCAGCCCCTTGAGGGTCACGTGGCACTCACAGACACAAAACAGAGAGCAATGAATTCTGTTACTCGGTGTGTTGCCTTCCTTGTCTAAGTCTGGGACCCCTGGGACGATGCCATTCCCATTCAGGGTGGGCCTTCCTCAGTTCAGTCTCTGTGCAAACACCCTTTCAGGCATTCCACAATGGCGTTCCCCAGGAGATTCTAAATCCAGTCAAGTTCCCAGTGAAGGTTAACCACCCCATCTCCTACAGAAGCTTTTCAGAAGTAATTGCCATGATTGCTATGACTATCCAAGGCACATTATAGATATAGAATATATATAATCCCTTTATGTCCTGAGCCCCTTGGAAAGCATCATAACAGTGTAACATACAACTTGCTGTTTCCCGAAACCAGGTCTCAGTGAATGGAAACAATGCCCTGTTAAGAACTGACACCCCTGAGCCTCTGAAATCTATCCCTAAATTGAGCCCAGGGCATCTCTGCTTATAATTTGTTAAATTAGCCCTTGAGCAACCTTCTTTTAATTGTCATCCTCTTTGGAGTCGTGCTTGTATTTTAGTGATGCGGTAAGAAGAATCACTATGGAGCCAGTATAAATCGCTGATAAAGTAGTCATTGGACGGGATACAGAGCAATGATAATTGCAACGCCCACTTGCATCTGTCTATCTGAATCATAGTGGGCTGTTGCCACTCTCTCACTCTGTGACCTTGAACTTGTGATGCATCATCTTTATGATGTGGCTTTCCTGGGCGCGAAATGAAAATAGCCATAGGATGACAAATGTTAAGGATTAAAAACGCATATAAATTACCTTGAAGTAAATGTTCAGCATTGTTGGCTCTTAGGTATATTCAAGTAGGCAAGATCCTTTTCACGGAGACCTCACAGAGAGTGTTCTCACTGGTTACACTGTCATGGACTACGGAATAGTTCATTTATGCCAGCAACAGATCTTGAGAACAGAGACTGAACACATTTCCTCCGCTTCACCTCTGAACGTGTCAAGTACAATCTGTGTGTGGTGTGGCGAGTATATCTTACTCATCACATCGCATGCTTCCTTCACTCTTGCTTCCCTTTCTGATTAACATGGCTATTTGGGGTCCTATAGGCCTGGGCTTGAGCCTTAGATCCTTACTCAGCATCTGGTTACTCTTAGTCATATCCTTCACCTTCATTAGCATTTCTGAACCTCTGTGATACGATGGGTTTAATATTGATACCTAACTAGTTTGATTGTTTTGTGTAAAGCTGAGAGGGACTAATGAGTCCAAAGAATCCAACAGGTATTTATTACTTGGATTATGCTTACCGTCTTGCCAATATATGTTATCTGAAAAGCATTGATAATCTTTGTATTGTTATTACATTTTATTTAGTGTATGTGTGTGTGTGTGTGTGTGTGTGTGTGAGAGAGAGAGAGAGAGAGAGAGAGAGAGAGAGAGAGAGAGAGAGAGAGAGAGAGCTCACATGCATACTGTGCTGTGCATGTACAGTCCAGAGGACAACTTACAGGAGTTGGGTCTTTCCCAGATGGATGAATTTAACTCTCTAGGTTTAATGGTGAGCATTACTGAGACTACTCACCAAGTTATTGAGTTACTCACTGAACCAGCTTAACTGACTCTGTAATTTCTTTTTAATATGGTGATAAAAAATATTCTTAATTCATCACCATGACAACAGTGTCTTCTCCACTCAGACTTAGGATCTGAGAATCTTCTCACACTGGTACTCAAGTCTTCTTGCTCAGTTAAAGGAAATCCCCTGAACTTCACCCATCCTGCCCAGTGAGTTCTACACTAAGAAAAGAAACCTCACTTTCCTCTTGCCTTCTTCACAGTAACTCGTGGAAATAGTCCTACCTGTCTTGCCTCCAAATGCTGTAGGCTTAGATCTTTTAAAAACCTACTTTAATAAGGGTTCTCAAATGCTTTGATCCCTCTAATAGCCCACTCTCCAAAGGTAGGGAAGAAATGATGGATAATAGGACAATAGGGATGCAGGCCTGTTTAGAAGTAGTTCTTTGGAACAATTCCAATCTCTCTTGTCAGGATACCAGCAGTCTAGTTCAGTAGTGTCAAGACACCAACAGTCCAGTTAAAAAGTGTCACCAAACAGGCATCAGTAATGGCTGTACAATCCAGCAGAAACAGCCAGGCCTCTACCAAATTGGCATGAGTCAGCAGGAGGGACCAGAACCAGCCGGAATGCCAGGATAAGTTCTCTGCCATGCCACTCTCAACAAAGTGAAGATCAGCAAAGACACAGACCAATAAAGCATTGTACAGCTATCTATGCAAGCACTTTGTCACTGTCTGTTGGGTCCTACTTATACTCTCTCCAAATATCACATGTCTTCTCACAGGTATGTTTCAGCAAAACATCCCATGAGTCTGCATCACATGACACAACCAGAAATTGCCACTTCAAACCTCTTGCCCAGATTGCCTCTTGGTACTTTGCTAACATCTAGAGCAGTGGTTCTTAAACCTCCTAATGCTATGACCCTTTAATACAGCTCTTCATGTTATGATGACCCCTCCACAAACCACAAAATTATCTTCATTGCTACTATACAACTATAATTTTATTACTGTTATGAATCAAAATGTAAACAACTGATATGCAGGATATCTGATATGTGACCCTGTGAAAGTGTCGTTTGACCTCCAAAAGAGCTGTGACCCACAGGTTGTGAACCACTGAGCTAGAGTAACCCTCAGCCTCTGTAAAGGTTCTAGTATGCTCTTTTCTATTCTGTAACCCTGAGTAAATTATTTCTTCCCTTTGAGGTTCTCATGTATGTCATAGAGATAATAACATTCAGAGACATTGTGAGAATACATTGAGTTCACATATAAATACGTAAATACATAAAATGCAGTACACTTTGTCAAGGAAAATTTGAATTTGTTTCTCATTTCCTTTTCAGAGGTTTCAGATTGGCTCTTGGATTAATAACAAAATAGGCTAATGATTTATTATCTTCCTCATCGCCTTGACAGTCACAGTTTTAACAGACACTAGTACACAGCTTAAAGGAAGAATCTTCAGCCTTCCACTCAGTTAGGTCCTGCCTTATTCCTTCTCAGAGGATTTTTGAGTGTTCATGAATAAAATTAAGGAGAGTAGATAGAAAAGAAAGATGGACATGAAGGTTTGGGAAGCAGAAAGCCACAAGAGCCAATACATGTTCAGACAACATGGTGCAGATCTGGTTTGAGTCAGTAAAACCTGACTGACACTGGACTGTGGGGTTCCAGATCATCACGAAATGGCTAAGACTAGATGTTTTAGGGAACTCCAAAGTAAACGGTGGTGTCACCTATTACATAATTCTTTTTGGCAGAGTGCCACTTTGTGCGGTCTTTATAAATATGCCCATCATGTCAGAAGACGACCGCTTGCCTGAGCCTCCACCTTTATCAGACTACCTGTGTGGATCAACCTCTGGGTCTATGTGCCTGCCTCCACGTGGCCTATATGCCAACCTGTCTGGCTGCCCACTTGCGTAGGTGCCCATCAGTGGCTGTCTGCCTAGTGTGATAGTGAGCAAGGTATGTCTTATCTGCCTACAGCTTCTTGAATTTTCTTCAACTTCCTGGTTCCCCATAGTCTCCCTCCTTTCCTGGCATCAGAACATGGCTCACAGAAGGGGAGTGAAGAACTGAATATCTCCTGCAATTTGCTCAACACAAATCATATTGTTCAGTATCCTTTGTGACTCTTCAAGATCACATGACTGCCTGGGAGCTACGACTCACCCTCACCGCCACTGCCCAAACCGCTGGAGTGTATTGCATACCACTATCTCAGAACAGAACTAAATTCACAAGGCAAGGCACAGTTTCTCCTAAATGCTGATCACAGTTGCACCATGGGTAGGTCGACACTCCTAAGCTGAATCATGTTAGCATCTATGGATGTCAGCCCTTCATCCAAACTCCAACCCAAAATCTTGCCAGTATTTGAGATAGCTTTGTTGTGTGTATCTAGATACTATCAACCCATACCACTTCCCTTACCAAAGCACCATCTCCAGTTGTTTACTCAGATATCTTCCTCAATTCTCTCTTTCCCCTGTTAGCCCATAAAAAACAGTGTAAAATCCACCACAAACTCAGGCTGTGGACATTGTACATTGATGCTAAAAGAGAAGATTCAAATGGCAGATTAGCTCTGCTTAAGAACCATAAGATGACAGTTTCACCGTGATTTTTGAAGAGTTGTCACATGCCGTGAGATTTCTGCCTCTGCTCCAGTAAGCATCACAGAATTCTGATTTATACTACCTTGCATGCTATAAATATATATGATTATTTCCACTTGTAACATTTAGTGGGATGGAAAAGTGGCTTGTCAGTGTTTATAAGCTCCATGTATCTTTCTCTATCAGACATGTTTGTTAGAGGACAGAGATTGATTTCATTAATAATAACCGGGAATATATTTGAATATGTCTGCATTTTAATAACAGTGATTCATTTGTTGGGCTGCACGGCTTAAGCTACTTTATAAGATAACATCACTTAATTCCTTGTGAAAGTTACGGTATCCACCCCTTCCCCCCATAAAGACAAAGACGCTATATGCATCGTCTGTAACCTAAAGTCATAGTGAAAATGTCTTGTCGAGATGAAATAAGAGAGGAATCACGACATATTCAAAGCAATTTCCTCACTCTCCCGTGATTCATAAGAGAAAGAAATCCAAGTAGCCTGCATATTCAGGTTGTGGTTCTTAAGAAAAAGAGATGGAGGGAGGGGGGAATGTCTACTTATTTTTCAAGAAACTTCTATCTTTCCCCCTTCTTCTCCAAAGTCTGTTATCTCCCTTTGTGTTATTATGGATGGAATTGGTTTAGAACATTTTAAAAAAAATAACAGAATGTCTGTTTCATCCTTGAACAAGGTAGATGATAACACATGTTCGAAAGTTTTTCCAAAGCATGTCTGATTACATACCTTTGAATTTTGCTGGAAACCATGTCACTCTGTTCAGAACTCCGAATTAAGATGCAGTATTTTTTTTTCTTTTCTTTTTTTTTCTTTTTGCTGAAGGCTATTTTAAATTAGGCTAATAAATTGCTACTCTCTGCCTTGCGTGATAATGCATTACATTATCTACTGATGTACATGTATTGTTTGACTCTAATGGTGTGGAAATTAAATGTTAGACATGGGCCAGATGTTCCTATAGATGAATATGAAGTCTGATGCTGGCGCGGTAGCATCTCACTGGGACTGATGGGAAGCATGCAATAGTCAACAACGGCAACAACCACCAGAAATATCCTTGAGCTAATGCGGCAAGGTTAGACAAGCTCCAAAGGTCAGTAGTATTTGTGCCTGTCCACAGCAAGGAAGATTTTCCTAAAATAGAGAATGAAATAAAACCCCTTGGATGTGAAACTACCTGGAGGGGTATCCAGAGAGGGTCAATATTTGTCATCCGCATTTGACAGGCAGGCATCTTGGAGTATCTCTCTGGGCTTTGCACCTCCGCATGGCAGTGAGATTTCCACGGGTCATTCCTCTGTTCTGCATAGTTCACGGCAGGGTAGGAAGGCTATGGGACTTGGGGGGAAGGGAAACGGGAAAACAAATGGGCCTTATGGTGAATTTTAATGAAGATTCCCTGCTGGCTTCAACTCCATTTGGAACAAAAAGGAAAAAGAGAGAGAAATATGTAATCTCCATCCAAGGCTAACTTACAAATGGGGCCATAATTCAAATGGTAGAGGTACGTCCGGGAAGATGTTGAGGATGGGGCTGTGCATTGGATGGTTACAGCTGCTGCTTCTGCTGGTGCAAGCTACATAGTGCTATCACGCAGATAAACACTGAAAACCTACAGGGAAGGATGGGAGGAGAGGAAGGCATCGCCACAGTGAGAAAAGCCCTTTGCAGCACTGTTCTAGGTTAGGGACTTAGAGATTTTGGGATGTTTCAGCTGTGGATAGAAAGGTAAAGGAGGGGGTCTGACTAGACTTCACAGGTTGTGAAGTGCTTATTGTGCAAGCATGGGGACCTGAGATCAATCTCCAAAGCAGCCATACAAAAAGCTGAGCATGGTGACACATCCTTATAAAATCCTTGTGCTGAGGAGGTAGAGACAGAAGAATCTCTGGGGGTTGCTGCTCAGACAGTCCACGTGACTCATTCAACTTAGGGCTCAGTAAAAAAAGACCCCACGTCAAAAATAAATATATATGGTAAAGAGCTATAGACTAAGACACCAGACATCACTCTCTCTGGTTTCTATGAACATGAAGCACTATGGGTGCGCACTTGCACACAAACATGAACATGTACATATTATATGACACACACATAGAGGGGGACTGAAGGAAGCCTATCAGAAGACTTAGAGAGAAACCAACACAAATCAAGAAAACCTAGGCTAGTGTCTTAAATCCTTTTAAAGGCTTTGTTGAAGACTAAGAGATATAAAGAAAGAGAAGAATTTATCCCTTCAAAAATCATTTCAACCATAAATTTACTACCAGTTTTTGCCACTTGTATGGATATGAGGAGCTCTGTGTATTCTTCATCAACAATAATAATTCCAATCTGATCCTTGTAAACTCATTTCTTCTTGACTTCGATTAACATCCTTTTCAAGTTTTAGCTTAATAAACTTTGATTTTTCAGGAGTGTCCCAGTTTCAGTCTTGACCCTTGCTTCTTACTTTAAAAAAAAATCATGTTGTTTTAGAAACATATTTGAAACCAACTTTCTTATTCATCAGAAATGTAGACATGGAATTTGCCTCTTGTATGAATTCTGTACACTTAGGAATGTCTTATCTTGCCATACCTGCCTCAAACCATTATCCTCTCTTTTGTGAATATTATTTACTATATTCTGTGCATATTGGTATATGTTAGATCACTGCACAGGAGGCTGAGGCAGGGGTATTGGGAGTTCAAGGACATTCTGGCATATACCATGAATCTGAGGCTAGTTTGAGCGACATTATGAGTTTTTGTTGTTGTTGTTGTTGTTGTTGTTATTTTTAAGGATGAGATTGGGTATATTCAGGGGGGTAAGGCCACAGACAAAGTTTTAAAAAAGGAAGGGGTCTCACATAGCTTACTGACACTAGCCTCTAACTCAAACATAGCCAGGGATGACACTGAACTTGGAGTTTTCTTCTTTCTACTCCCCAAGGACTCAGATGACAGGCATACAACACCACTTCTGATTTATGTGGCAGTAGGGATCCAACCCAGGGCGTGACACACAGGTATGCAAGAGTCTACCAGTTGAGCAATGTTCACAGCACAAAGAAGAAATGCATTACATATTTAACATGATGCCAATGCTTGCTTGTTCCGTAAAATTAAATTTGTGCATTCAAGCCGCCCAGGACTATCAAGGTACATGAGAGCAGAACCTGAACTTTTGGATAAAACTGGTTCAATGACTGTTGGCCATGGGAGTTTTTCTTTGTGATAATTAATTAAAACCAATTCCTCTGTTCCCCAAAACATAATTTTGGAAAAATCCCTTTACTGTATGATGTCAGTGTATTTTAGAATTGACAAGTGCCATGGTTTTTAGACCAAATTAAAAACTTGAAAACATCTATCTTTGGCTCAAATGCTGTTCCTCTTTCTGATGGGTAAATCCCTCTTGTATCATTCAGTGTGGACACAGGAAGTGGATGGTGAGCCCAGGGTAGAGGGGAAGCATAGGTCACCCTCACCTTAACCATCCCCACTTGCGCAGTTACAGCCTCAATCTGCACAACATGGCAAGCATCTTATAAGGCTGGAGGTTGAAACCATAACTGGATTATTCCTTAAGACTTGCATTTTCTCTGAGGTCCCAAAGGAGAAGACGAGTATGGTTGCATAAAATGTGACTTTTATATATGAATACATTCTTAAATCCTATAGTCTTGATGCTTCTGGTGGCTTTCAATAAGACTTTTACACCTATAGAATTGACTTATATACTAAAAAATACTATTTGCTCAGAAATTTTAAACTTTGAGGTCTTCCTGTCGACCCAGAATATAAAACCACACTGTGAGTACAATATCACTTTGCTTTAAGGGTGCAGATTAGCATGCAAACTCACATTTTCTCTAACTTAAAGTGTTTACTTCCAGTTTAGCTGTGCTGTACCTGACTTCACATTGATGTTGTCAACTGCTCAACCAGCTGCAGTGACATTTGCATTACTGTTTTACAGTGAATTTTATTCATTTAAACATTAACGTAGATGTCAGAAAGATGGTCTGGTATCCAAGAACACCTGCTGTTCAATCTTGAAGACAGGAGTTCATATTCTAGCATCAACTTCAAAAGATGGACATCCCTCACATACCTGTAATCTCAGCTGTGAGAGGAGACAAATACAAGAGGATCCGTGGGGCTTGCTGTCTTCCAGCTTGTCCAGAAAATGTGCACCCCAGGCTCAGGGAGGGACCCTGACTCAGAGAAAAAGGTAGAACATGATAAAGAAGAGCTCTCCATACTACTTTCTGGCCTCTGCATGTGCAGAGGTATGAGCACACATGTCTGCTTCAAAATCTTAAAGACACATACAAATACATACATACATACATACATACATACATACATACATACATACACACACATAAATACTCTTTTTAGAAAACATGGGTAGGCATTAAATCATGTGGCATACAACGTGAGGAGGAATGTCTGTAAGAGCACATGCATGCACAAATAACGCAATGATGTAATAGTTCAAGGAAGACTTCATAACATGGAAACAGTCGACTGAGCTCTGGCAATAGGGTGAGATAGTATGGAGCTTAGGTACCATCCAACATCACTGGTTAGTTTTTATATAACTTATGAACATGGTCTCCTATAAACATTCAAGGATAGACCAAGTGTACAAATGACCCTCTGTACTCATAGACTCTGAATCTGGACCTCCAAACTGCCAGTTAATGCTACTGTGTGCAACTTTGTGTCTGTACTGAATAGGTTCTTGTCATTACTTCCTAGATCGCACAATGCAACAGTAACTCCTAAATAATGGTTGTGTAACAGCTATTGACACGATATTTACATTGTATAAGGTATTTCTAATTTCTAATGTAGCAATTTATAGAAGATAGGGAATTGTGAGTAGCCTCAGAGTAATTTAAAGTACATGAGAAAATGTGCTCAGCTTATATTCATACACCATAACAATGTATATGAACAACTTGACCATATTCACATTATTGTATCTGCATAAGCTCGGAATTCAATCTCCCGTAAAGACTAGGGAACAATGGAAGATAGGAGCCACCCATGACCCTTTGAAATCCATCTTCTTCATCAGGAGCTAATTTTGTAGAGTTCACTGGTCATCACTCAGGTTCCTAGCACTTACTGGGTCCTTAGAACTCATGTATCTTTATGGATAAGCTATACTTTACTTCATGGTTTTCTTTTATTCACTGACTATACCTGGGTGAATTGTTTACCTTTTTTTTCAGTTTTCATTTTTTCATTTTTTTTTTTTTTGAGGAACCAAACCAAGAGCCTTTCACCTGCCAGGTTAGCACTCTACCACTGAGTTACATACCCAGTCCAATAATTTGTGAGACATAATATTCACGGGCCATCAATTTTATCCCTACAGTGTACGACTCACTCATTTTCTAAGTATTAACAATACTCTTCTGGCATTAAAATATTAATTGCTAAACACACCACCCCAAACTCCTATTCATTAGCAATAATTTCCATGGTCTTCTTTCCCTATCCCATAACAAACAGCAATCTAATTGTATAAATGTATCTTTTCTTGGTATTTTGTATGTTTAGTGTCTATGACCATATGTGCATGCCTTTTCTCATGAAACACAATGTTTTTAAAAATTGACCCATGTCATGACAGATAGAGGTACTTTATTCCTTTTAAGATTGAATATTTTAATGCTTGGGTATACCAAAATTTTGATTATTCATGTATCAACCAATAGATATTGGGGTGGTTTTCATGTGTTACCCATTCTAGACGTCGCTGCTCTGAATATTCATGTGCAGATGTGTATTTCAGAAACTGCAAAGCTTTCCAGCATTGGTGCTCTATTTTATATCCACAGCAGCCGATCATCACACAGTCAAACACCACGCCAACACTCCCGGTTACAACTGTTCTGGTGGGATGCACTGGTACCTCATCCTGCTGCAGCTTGAAGTTCCCTAATCAGTAACGATGCTGAGTCTTTTCAAGGACTTACATCTATTTGTAGATCTCTACTGAAAAATCTGCCTTTTCACATATTCTCCTGTTTTATCACTGAGTGGTAAGAATTGTTTCAATAATCTGGATGCTCTTTTTCTTGCTGAACATTTCATTGGTGTATTTTTCTTAATTTTAATTAAAACATAACTATATCATTTCTTTCCTTTAATCCTTCTAACCCCTCCCAACATGCTCTACAGACAAATCATTTTCCAATAGCTTATATTTTCACTTGAATGCTCATTTCTTTTTTCATAAAATTTTTATTTTTCTTTAAGTTTAAAATCTTTGTTATTTCCTGCACTTTTGAAAACTATTATATATACATTCAACTTTATAACCAGAGATCATGAAAATTTATTTCTATGTTTATATTTATTTCATAGCCTTTGGCTATTTTATATTTCTATTTATTCTGCTATCATTTTATATATATATGATAGGTGATTATTAAAATCAATTTGTCAACTTTCAAATATTGGTCAACTAGAATTTTGATAGGAATTGTTTTAATTATGTAGATCAATTTGAGGAATAGTGATTTAATTAAGTTTCATTTCTTTCTGGCTCAATAATTTTATCCTTTTGGGAATTTGTCCATTTCATGTAAACTAATGTGCTGATATATAGGGAATTTAGTATTGGTACAATTGACTATCTAAGGTTCTCAGTAGTGCTATGTTCCTTGACTTGATTCATTCTCAATAGTTTTCTCCCAATCTTGTCTACCTAGGCCACATTGCAAACAAAAACTAGACAGGTATCAGTTATTTTTATTTCTTTTTAGTGAATAATTTACTCTGAATCTTATTTTACTTTTCGCTTATTACATGTCTGCGACAAAAATTCTTCTGTATCCTCTGTTATTTTTAATGTCTTAGGCTATCACATTTGGTGGTTTAATCACTATCATTTTCAAGTCCTGTGGAGGAGGCAACATTAAGGGCTTCTTAGATGGCATTTACTGTACCTTTTTGAACACAGCTTCTATATCCAAATCACGGTGCCATGACTGTCTTTAGCCAATGGGCTGTAGGTAATTGTGAGACATGTCATTTTTGAGTCACTGGGAAAGAGAAGAACAAGAATGAGGTTTCAGTTTCTCTCTTCCTTTATGTTGATGATTTCTGGGCTACTTACAAAGAAGTAAGAATTATCATGGAGGCCTTCTGGATGTGCAGAAATAGCATGGGGAAAGATTCCATGAAACATTTCCTGACCTGATAGTCCCCATCCCCAAGATTCCGGCTCTGTTGAATGGTACAGCAGGGCTTAGATATAGTGATGCAAACAATGGTGTGTTGACTCCTCCAAACTTTACCAGCCTTTGTCCATGTGTTTTGTTCTTCTTCAGTCTTTTTTAGACAATATCATCCTCCTCCACACAACGCCATGGTGGGCAACAAATGAAGTGATGGCTCAAAGACAACATGGACTGTAACAAAGTGGGTGGGAAGGCACAAAGGGAGAAGTTCCAGTCTCAGTATCTTGGGGAAATTTGCAAGTCCCTGAAGCTGGTCTTCTTTAGTTTCTATAGTTTTTTTCTCTTTCCAGTGATGTTCTATGGGGTTTTAATGAGAATTTCAGAAGATTAATATTTCAAAGTAATTTAAAAGTAATGTCATGACAATCTTACGCAGTGATGAATATCACCTGCACTAAATCCAACTTCATTGAAAATTGAATGTTTTAAAATTTAGGAACTTAAGCTACTGAATTTAAATCGATATGACTTTAATGAAACTGTTTTCTATCTTACTTAAATATAAGCCATTACTCTTCTGTGGCATGTATTGAGACAGCATTAAAGAAAATTGAGAAGTGAAACATATAGATGAGAGACGACCAAATAATTTCAAAATTGAATGCTGATGTAAATGTATTGTTTTTAAAGATTCAGTTTTTATTTATTTATTTATTTATTTATTTATTTATTTATTTATGTATGTATGGTCTGTATGGACATTTGCCAGGTAGGCTTGGAAGATTGTGGAGGCTAGAAGAAGGGTGTCAGAGCCACAGGTATAGAATATACTGGCTGCTAGGCATATAACAGCTTCTGAAAGATCAGTAAGATCTCACCAGCCCCTCTAAATACTATCTTAAAACAGCAGAGATTTATTTATTTTTAACTCTGTGTATATATGTGCAAGAATGCGCATCTTTGTGTGGGTTCACAAAGAGTCTAGGGGAGGGCATGGGATCCTCTTGAGATGGAGTTACAAGTGATTGTGAGTCACCCAACCCAGGTTCTGGAAACCCAAATCTAACTGCTGACCCATCTCTCTAGCCCCTACTAGATACTGGATGTTGTTTTTCTAAATAATTCAACACAGATTAACTGAGGGAAACCCAAGCATGGTACATGAAAGAACTGGAGAATTTCTTTTGTTTAGTTATCTGATGACTGGATACCAAAAGATCACTCAAATTTCAAAGAAAAGCTAACTCAGAAATAAGTTATAGGCAGAATGGAAGCATTTAAATTCAAGTTTTCATTCTGATCATTAGTTATCATATATGAAAGATAATTAGTTAGCTTTATTCCTCTCTCTTCTGTGTTACTTACTTTGACAAAATTTAATTTGGGATGGTTTATAAGGCATCTGTCTTATTCGTCAATAACAATTACCTCAATTGGTTTATCTTAGGGTCACATTTAAGTGATGTGTTTGGGCCTTTATCTGATTACCATTTCTCAATTTCCTTTGTATTTTATTTGTACGTCTGTGCACACGCACGTGTATGTGCACATATGTGTGTGTGCAGATGTGTGCATGTGTGTATATATGGATGGGGTATGACTGTATGTGTGTGCACATATGTGTATGTACGTACACATATTGTATTGTGTGTGCACATGTGCATGTGTGCATGGAGGCCAGAAGCAGGTGTCATATCTCAGAGCCAGAGTTACAGAAGTTTGCAGAACACCTGGCTTGCTGGTGCGTACTTAGATCCAGACTCCAGTCTTCTTGATTGCACAGTAAACGTCTTAAACTCTGACCCATTTCTCCAGCCTCCTGTTCTTAAATTAGGATTCATCTCTCCACTGATTTTACTTATTTGTCAAAGTTTTTTCGTTTAATTTAAGTTTAATAATATCAAGTTTTCTTAACATATGCTAAAAAGCGCAAATTTCAAGGTTCATTCATTCACTGTAAGGTAAATTTCCTTTCCTATATCTCTGACTTTTTTATTTTTTTGTGTTACTTTTTAAAATTTGTGCTTCAGGGACATGAATTGGTCTGTTTGTGGTGGGTGGACTACAGTCTGTGAACCTACCATCTTGCTAAGTATTGATAGTTGATTATGTCTGTTTTTATTCGCTTTAATACAGCAACCCCTCCTACTCTAAGTTTTGTTCTCTTTTTATTATTATTATTTTATTTATTTACATTCCAAATGTTGCTCCCTCCCAGAGTTCTTCACCTCATCCTTTCTCCCCTTTGCCTCCCACCCACCCACTTCCTCTATCTCTTCCCCCTCCCCTCCCCCACCCAGGCCCCTCCCTCCCTTCCTCTGCCTCCCATGATTATTTTGTTCCCCCTTCTAAATGGGATTGAAGCATCCTTACTTGGGCCTTCCTTCTTGTTAAACTGCTTAAGGTCTGTGGGTTGTGACATGCGTACTCTGTACTTTCTGTCAAATATCCATTTATCAGTGAGTACATACCATGCATGTCCTTTTGGGTCTAGGTTACCTAGCTTAGAAGATATTTTCTAGCTCCATCCATTTGCCTGTAAAATTCATGATGCTCTTATTTTTAATAGCTAAATAGTATTCCATTGTGTAAATGAACCACATTTTTCTGTATCCATTCTTTGGTTAATGGATATCTGGTTGTTTTTTTTTTTTTTTTCCCAGTTTCTGGCTATTACAAATAAGGTTACTGAGAACATAGTGGAGCCTGTGTCCTTGTTATATGTTGGAGCATCTTTTGGGTATATGCCCAGGAGCAGTATAGCTGGGTCTTCAGGTAGAACTACTTCCAATTTTCTGAGGAACCACCGGATTGATTCCCAGAGTAGTTGTATCAGTTTGCAATCCCACCAGCAATGGAGGAGTGTTCCTCTTTCTCCACATCTTCCCCAGCATCTGCTGCCATTTGAGTTTTTCATCTTAGCCATTCTGACTGATGAAAGGTAGAATCTCAGGGTTGTTTTGAATTGCATTTCCCTCATGATTAAGGACGTTGAACAATTTTAAGTGCTTCTCAGCCATTTGAGATTCCTCTGTAGAGAATTTTCTGTTTAGCTCTGTAGCCCATTTTTTAACTGGGTTATTTCTGGGGTTTTTTTTTTTTTTTTTTGAGTCTAACTTCTTGAGTTCTTTATATATTTTACATATTAGCCCTCTATTGGATGTAGGGTTGGTGAAGACCTTTTCCCTGTCTGTAGGCTGCTGACATGCCCTTTGCCTTACAGAAGTTCTTTCAGTTTCATGAGGTCCTGTTTATTAATTCTTGATCTTAGTGCCTGAGCCATTGGTGTTCTGTTCAGGAAATTTTTCCCTGTGCCGATGCATTTGAGGCTATTTCCCCATTTCTTATCTATTACATTCAGTGTATCTGGTTTTATGTTGAAGCCCTTGACCCACTTGGACTTAAACTTTGTGTGAGGTGATAAGTATGGATCAATTTGTGTTCTTCCACATGCAGACTGTCAGTTAGACCAGTGCCATTAGTTGAAGATGCTTTTGTTTTCCCACTGTATGGTTTTGGTTTTTTTTTTTTTTGTTTTTTTTGTTTTTTTTGTGAAATCACGTTTCCACGGGTGCGTGGGTTTCTTCTTATTGCTTTCAGTTTGTTTCATTTATACTTATGTATGATGTGTTGGTGCCTTTCTTACCAAATCGCTCTTCTTCTCATTTGTGTCTTTTACTGTATCACTATAATTTTTTCATTTACTGAATATGTGTCCTTATTGGATCAACCCATCGATTCGAAGCACTAATGCAGACTCCACCTTGCTTTCTTCAGTTGTGCCTCCCTTTGGCTTGGATGTGTGTTATCTTTTACAAACCTGTGCCTTTCTCTGCTTCATGTTTTCATTTGGGGATATAATGTATTTCAATAGCTCTCAAAATCACATCGTATTTTCTCCTGCCTTCCTTAAGTTCCATCTTTGTTTTCCTCTGAGATGAAAGGAGCTCGTTCCTATCTTATCGGGGATCATTTGTCTTCCTTGTGGATCCTCCAGAGCCGTGAGCAGGGTGCACATGAGTGAAGTAAAGCTGGGGCTGATTGTGTTTCCCCCTGAGGTCCTTGAGTCCCTTGAGATTGTTTATTTGGTTCTATTTCACTGAGAGTGGCATGAATTCACCTCTTCTAGGCTTTGGCTCACTCATCCAGTTTAGCAGTATGCGCTATAACAGGGGCCTTCCTGTCTTACCAAGGCCCAGATGCAGTTTATAGACAATTTAGTGTTTCATATTGACTTTCCTAAGAATCTTAAATCATCCCTTTATCACCTCTCCACATGAGATTGCAGTAACCCCCTGTCCTTTTACTTTTATGGGAAGTTTCACTTTCCATAGATTTCATTCTTGGAGGTCAACTGACTTGAAAACACTAAATGGAAAATTCCAGAAGTAATTCATGCCTTTTCATTGTGCATGATTGTGTGTAGTCACAGATTCTCCTGTCCTCACCAGCCATGTTATAACCCTTACTTTTATCCATTGGACACGGACTGTGTCTGCTGACTGATTGTCTCTCGGTAGCCATGCTAGCTGTAAGACCAACTCATCACATTGCTCAACCCATGAGCTTCATATATATATATATGAAGTATTCAAATTACTACTTAATTAAAAAACAAACACATTTGGGAAATGCATCCGAAATGCATTTGGGTTCAAACTATGGAATCCTAATATTCATCATTACTATATAAATATAGGAAGCATAGAGGTCCTTGTGCTTATAGACAAGCACTAGGGAAACCAGAAATGCTAAGCAGACAGGGTTGTCTCTTCAAAGAGAGAATTGTATAACTCATTTTCCTCCTGGAAGGCTAGTAGTGGAGGTGGTAAATAGCCTGGTGGTGACCTTTGTGTCATCTGTATGACTGAAACCACACCAGTAACACACTCCAACTGCTCCCAGACACTTATTTTGAGCTTAAAAAGCTACAGAATCTATCCTTATGGAAGATGTCACATGTAGTCAATCTACAGAAACTATCTTTGTGGAAGATGTCACATGTACTTTACAAAGAATATATATGTATTTAGCGTGATTGTACACACAGGACTGAGTTAATTATCACCAGGAATCAATTTTTTTGACAAATTATGCTGTCCTTAAATATGCCTAAAATAAAATGTCTGGTGCTAAACTCTCAATGTTTGAACCAACACTGGCTACTGAGTTATGCTGAACCAGACTTCCTTCTTGCCTCTTGCAGCTTGATGCTCTGCTGGCCATGGTGTGTGCAGTGGTCCTACATGCACAAAGAACTGACCCTGGTGGTCTGCAAGATGTCAAGGAGCAAGTGATTAGACACAGAATAATAGAGGAGTTTAAATATTGAATACTCTATAGGGTTTTCTAAGCAATTTCAAGAGCGAACTACAAATAAAATGCAGAACTGTGATAATGGGAGTGGTAGACTACTCAGTTAAGAAGTATATCAGAAGGCACAAGGAAGAATATGAACATGAATAGAGTCCAAAGACAAGGAAAGAGAAGGAATATTTAAAATAAAAGGAGAAGCACGGGGCATGGGGGTAGAAATGGCTTAATAAACATATGTTGGAAACAAATTAGATAAATAGTAAACACACAATTTCAGGCTGGAAGTAGAGTGGGGATGCTGCAAAGGATACTGAGTGTCATAGTGATAGACTCACATCAGATAATGGGTGACATAAGAGTCCTATAGCATAGTGGGGTGGTACAGGACTATCATCCCAGCCCTCATGAGGCTGAAGCAAAAGGACATGAGTTCAAGACCAACCTCAGTCAGACCTTAACTCTGAAGCAAGAGCATGTTGTGAATAAACACGAAAGGATATGTGTAAACTGGTGTTAGGAGCACAATAAATTCTGGGACAATGGGGGCATGCCACACAGGTTGTCAGACACTTGGACTTTTGATCTAAGATTGCCAACTATGTATCCTGAGATATGTGAGATTAAGCCATTTGACCATTTTTGGTCCTACTGAATTCTCTATAGTGTTAGAATGGTGGATTTAGTTTTTGATATTTATGATAACTTTCAAATACCACAGGAGTATAAATTATGAGAAGGAAAATATGAGGAGTTTAGAGGCAATTTATGATGTAGTAATAATCTTGGCAAAAATACATTGATTGGAGTATTTACAAAAAAAAAAGTAATGTATGCAAAGGGATTTGCCAAGACGGAATGAAGAAACAGGAGAGATTACATTCCATGGTGAGTCCAAGTTATGACTTGGGTTATTAGGAGAATAGATGATTTTTGGAAGAAGAGCAAAAATCAAGCCAAGGATGTGTTTTGGAGAGCAGGGTGATTATGTCGATATGCAGCATTGGGAGGTTAAGGTAGTGAGGCTGCATATCGTGTGAAAAGTTGGCAGTAAGAAATACTGGTCTGAGGTTTCAAAAAGCAAACATAAGGAATTTATAACTTAACCTTATGAAAGTGATTTGTGAACTACAGATCTATCTATTGATGCTCTAAACCCCTAGTGTGTGTGATGGCATTTAGAGAGGGGACAATGGGAGGGAACTAGATTTAGATGAGTTTACAAGGTACACTAGAAGACCAAAATGAAACTCACTCTCAAAACTGACATGTGAAATGGTTGTTTTGATGTGGTACCTACATGCTATTAAGAGAGTGGTAGATATATGCCTTGAGATTCCAGAATGGACAATATGATTTCCAATGGGGAGATGCTCAAGAATGTTTCTTGATGTAACTAGTATCACTTGGATGGTGCCCAACATTCTCCACATTTCTCATGTTTTTTAATGCAATTTTCCATGCAAAGAGTGCTTCAGAGACAGTTATAGATGGAGTGATTGGCACTGACTTTAAATGTTCTTGCAGGAAACCTGTTTTATGGAGCTATAAGAATCAGAGAAGGGACCATTTATAGTGATTGACAAAGCTAAGGTCAAAGAAAAGAGACACTGAGAAGCCCAGGAACAAGTATTATGTAGCAAATTTCATACTGGTAAGAAGTTTCTTAAGATTCAAGGTATTTAAAGAGAGGTGAAACATTCCATATGGCAGGAAAGCTTATTGAAACACAGGAAGTAAGCAACACAATAATTTCAGGAAGTCCCTAAAACTGACTAGATTCACTAAGCTCATTCCTTCCAAGTGTATATGAGTAGTAAGGGCACAATTAGTCAAGGTCAGTTACCTAGAAGAGGCTCAGATCAGACCAGCTGCTTAGAAGAGGCAGAGACAAAAGAACATTTCTAGAAGTGGCAAGATCAGAGAGCTGCCTGGAAGAAGCTCAGACCACATGAGCTATATGAAGGAGACACTATTCACCCTGTCAAGATAGCCACAAGGTATGCAGGGAACTTTAGGTTCCAGCTTTTGCGGGTTGTCACCCATGTTGACATGGGCTTTTGCTGATGCAACTGTCTTTGAGTCATTTTTGCCTCTGTAACCCCTTACCCATTCTCCTATAAGAAACCCCAGTAAATCATTAGGGGGTGACAGAAAACTAGGACCAGGAAGGTAGCTGAACAGTCAAACTGCCTTCACACAAGTGTGAAGCCCACATTAGATCTCAGAAGTCATAAAAATGCCAAAAACAAAACATGCATCACTTGAATATGGAGACAGGGGAACCCAAGAGCCAACTGGATAGGAAGAATAGCCAATGAGCGAGCTCTGGGTTTGTCTGAGAGACTCTGACTCAATGAATAAGGTAGAAGAGTGATAAAGGCTGCATCTGCTATCAATCTGGGGCCTTCATGATGCCCATGCATGTAAATGTACATCTGAACACATGTGTGCCCACAACATATGGAGATATGCATACACACTGACAGATACTCATACACAAATGTACACAAGAAAAAATAAAAAAAGAAAAAGAAAAAGAAAAACTACATACTATCAAGCTGAGAGAATTCCCCATGATACAAAGAGAAGCCAAGCAAATGAAAACATAACATCAGCCACATTTCATACATGTGGAGTTTTGGTGAATAGAGACAGAAATGAATGATCTTTGACTTAAATGATTCTTGAATTAGCATCAGTGATCCATCCTGTTCACAAGACACAAGAACTTCCCATATGAGGCCCACCATGGTCACCTGTCCGTCTTTAGACACTACTATGTCATGCCCTAATGTATCAATGGCCAGAAATACAGGTGCTCCCATTTTGGGAGAAAATAAATATTGTCTGTAGTTAACAGTTGCTTCCCCCACCCCCACCCAGCTTTAGACATCTTTCTTGGGCTTAGTAGACTTTACTACTAGATAAAAAAAAACTTTATTCCAGGATAGTGTTGTGTACAAAAAGAAAGTCATTAATTTTGTCTGTTTTTTTCATGTCCCCCTTCCATCTTCTTATCCTTAAGTGGTATTTTCAATTCAATTTCTAACTGACATGTTTTCCACATCAGTCATAGACATGGGGTTTCTTAGGGACTAGAAGTGGGTAAGAAGTTTAACAAGTGACTATTTGACTGATGCTATTCAAAGAATAGAGTCCCTTGTCCTTTGGTAATAGTTGATCAGTGACAAGGCACTATTATAGACATCTTCTATCAGACTGGGAGATAAGGCGTGCACTGAAAGAGCAGCATCAGACATCATACATATGGGCTCTATCAGTGGCCATACCAGGATGTGTGTGGGGTTGCAAAAGAGGGTTGTGAATTTCACCCTCCAGCATCAGCCATGTGAGTGAGTGAAGCTCAGGTCTAGTACAATAGAAAAGTGATCTTCAGTGTGACACAGGGCATAGAAAGTCTACTCCATATGTACGTTACCATATTTAACATCCCTGTCTTAGTGTTTTATTGCTGTGAAGACAAGCCAAGGCAACTCTCATAAAGGCAAACATCTCATTGGGGCGAGCTTACAGGTTCAGAGGTTTAGTCCATTGTCTTCACTGTGGGAAGCATACTGGCCTTCAGGCAGACATGGCACTGGAGAGGTAGCTTAGAGTTCTACCTCCAGATCAACAGGCAGTAGGAAAAGAGAGAAACTGGGCCTGGCTTGAGCATTTGAAATGCCAAAGCCCACCCCTAGTGACACACCTCTTCCAACAAGACCACACCTCCTAATCCCTGTCAAGTTGTGTTGCTCCCTAATGACCAAACACCCAAACATATGAGCCTAGGAAGGCTCATGTATGATTCCTATTCAAATAACCACAGTCCCAAACTTTGGCTGATCTCTTCCCAACATATGAAGAACATTTAAAATGTGAATACTCTGCCACCGAGCTCATAGCCTAAAAGATCAGGCTCTTGATTCTGTGTGTTAACAGAAAAGGGAGGCTTTCTAGAGAAGGGCTCATGGAGGAAGGCAATGGGGTAGGGACTGACCCAAGAAAATGTACTCGCATTTACATAATTAGCAGAGACTCCAAACAACACTGGCCAAATAGAAAAGTCTTCTTATTCTCTTACAATAATCTATACAGAAGACTGAGGCCATCACTGTTGTTAAACTCATGAGATCACATAAAGACCAAAGCTCATTATCTTCAGAACCCAAGTACTTTGGATGTGGCTAAGGTTGCTTTTAGTGACTATAATTCCATGTGCCATGTGCCTCTGCAGAGTCTACGTCTATTCTGAGAAGAATATGGCTCCCACCTGATAACATATTCATTCCTACAAGGTATCTAATAGGTGACTATTGATCCCACAGGCCTGTGTCAAGCCCTGTCACTGGTCTAAACTAGCTGTGTGTATGACTAAATCTTTAAGTTATCTGTTAGTAAACAGGAAAAAATATACAACATCTGGTTATAGCATGGGTAGAATTCCTAGAGTGATTTCTTTATATTGCAGTGGTCTACAAAGTTAAAACATGAGGTAAGGTGGTGGAGAGATGACTCAGTGGTTAAGAGTATTGGCTGCTCTCCCAGAGGTCCTGAGTTCAATTCCCATCACCCTTATGGTGGCTCATGACCATCTATGAAGGCATCCGATGCCCTCTTCTGGCATATGGGTGTACATGCAGCTGAGCACTCATGTACATAAAACACATAATTATAAAATTTTTAAATGAAGTAAAATGAGTTCAGCTTTCATCTAAAAGCCCTGCTCCCATTTCCCTGGGTGAACATATTGCAAGAAACTCATAAGACAGTCCAATTATACGGTGCTCAGAGAAGCTCCCCACTTGGAATTGAAATATTTATGTTCACTAACCTAGGCTTCTCTTTCCAGCCAGACAAGACCTCTTCTAATCACCCCAGCCTTCCACTAGCCACTAGGACCCTGTCCTGCTGAGTTACTGACCTGCTCTGACCACTTATATTTAAATTGAGAATTAGGACAGGATAGCATTATTACAGGGGTATCAGTGGGGGTGTGAAAACCATACTATCCAAGAAACAGAACAATGAACTTGTTCACTGGCAGTCCCCTCCCTCACCCTTATATAAGTTCTACTGATGTTCTACATGTATTTGAAGTTACATCATTGTCTTCTTCCAGATGATCGACTCTAGGGTATTGTATCTGTGATGGTTTGCATATGCTAGTAGCCTTCAGATGAAGATTTGAACTCTCAGCTCTGCCTGTACCATGTCTGCCTGGATGCTGCCATGCTCCCACCTTGATGATAATGGGCTGAACCTCTGAACCTGTAAGCCAGCCCCAATTAAATGTTGTCCTTATAAGACTTGCCTTGGTCATGGTGTCTGTTCGCAGAAGTAAAACCCTAACTAAGTCAGTATCCTATTTGAGGATTAGATCTACTGGAAACTTGTGGTTATAATGTAGAATTAATCTACCAAGATTCAAATATCGGTGGCTAAGAAGGTACAGTTTGACACAAGAAATATACTTTGCTGATCTCAGGAACAGTGCCCTCTCATGGTTCCTTGGATGAGTTAAAGCTAAGTACAAACAGAAACTCCTATGTTGAAGGTGAAGAACATCTCTTGTTCATAACTGTTACAACTTGGACAGATGAGGTATCTTTCGGGAGGCAACTGACAATGTGTATAAGCAAAAGGCTAAATATTATTTGGTATGCTAAAGACAAACAGGCTGTGTAGATATGAAAGATATCTGAAAACTCAAATAGACACTCAAAATGAAACAAACCTGTCAGAGAAGGCTTCATGCTGTGGTTGTTGAACCACGGGCCTCTATGGCAGGGATACATGGACTGTAAAGAGGTGAATTGTTGGTAGACTTTAGCACGTAAGAGGATGAGTGTACCTAAGGGTGACTACACATCATTATATACTTGTCCAGACACAGAATGCACAGAGTCAAGAGGGGACCACAGTCTTTAGATGACACTGACTTGCCTATGTAGGTTCAGGGACTGCAACAAACCTGGTCCTGATGCTGAAGGTGGAAAGGCTGTTCCATAGTGTGGGCAGGGAATGGGGGAGCTCACAGTGCATTCTCATCACATTTTCCATGAACCTAAAACTGCTCTAAAAATGAATTCTGTTTAAAAGAGTAGTCAGAGGTGGGTGTGAGCTCTCAAGAAGTGAATATTAATATCTGCAGTGTAATCCAAATTCTATCAGGAAAAAAAAAAAAGCACAGCTCTTAAATCCACCTGTGGAATTTTTCTATTTCTGAACTCGTGAGTCTTGATATTCTGTAGGTAATGTACGACAAGAATATCTGCTTAAGCAAATTGTAAAGGGGCGCTGAGTTATTCTGAAAACAAAGAAAGCCTCCACGCCCTTCTTTCTTTGGGATTGCAGGCATATGCCGTACACATTCCAGACCTGAAGTGTTAAATAACCATCACCATCTGGATGAGACATCCACCCTTAAATAATCCAGGGGAGATTTCTCCAGACACTGAGATATCCTGGCTTACGGCAGCTAATGGAATTAGTTATTTCACTCCAAACTCCAAAACAACTTTAAAGCACACATTATCATCTCCACTTTATCAGAATTCTGCATGAGGCAGGGTCGGGTTTCTATCATGCAAACAGCTCCCTGCTGAAGCATCAGTGCAGAAAAAGATAATCAGTTAGTCAGAACCAGAGGTGATGGCAAGTCCTACAGGAGGGAAGTGGCATTGCAGGTCTGGAAGAAATCGGGAGATGAAGCTATATTTCTTATCAAGGAGCAGAAAGTTGTAGATGGAGAAGAAGAAGTTGGATGTGGATGTTAAAAAGACAAAGAGAGACCAAGATGGACCAAAAACTGGAGGCTATAACCAACCGTGGGTCCGTGGTAGAACCTAGGTGATAATAGGCCATATGGAGGATAAGTGTGTGTGTGTGTGTGTGTGTGTGTGTGTGTGTGTGTGTGTGTCCATCTACACCTACAGCTAAAGCAACTTCCACATCTACATCTGCATCCATCTATGTATACCATCTATTTCTATACCTGTATTTATCTACCCACAATTAACATACATTGATCATATATCTCAGTCCCAGCTTAAAGCTGGTCTTTGACCTCATGATCCAATGTACCAAATATAAGAAGTGGTAGAACTGGAACAGCAGTCCTCGGAGCTTGCCTCTGAGGCCCTGAGCCTGAAATATTGACACAGTCCTAACCATAGAATCCGGGTCTTTTTTCAACACCAAGAACAGGCTCCTTCCACGGTGTGTGTTACCATCACAAAGTGGGAACATGAAATTACCGTGATTTTTGCTTACTCTTGAAGAATCTAAAGCAAGCAGACTTTTCCTTTTTCTCTGCCTTTGTTTTTAATCCCTTCTACTTGATAATGTAGACATTATCGTTGGCTTCTGTCCCCTGTTCTGCTTCATTGACTGAAGTTGCCTAGGGTTGTTGCTGTTCTCAAGCCCAGCTACCAAACAGACTCCACAACTGTGTAACTAAAAACAGAGAAACAAAACCCTGGGTCCCTGTGATGGCTTCAAGGAGAAGTTTCCCCAAGTCACATATATTTAAATGCTGTTTAAGTATGGCCGTTAGGAGGCGTGGCCTTATTGGAGAAAGATCTATCACTGGGGGAGGACTTTGAGGGTTGAAATTTCCACCCCATTTCAGGTTAGTTCTCTCTGTCTCTCTCCCACTCCATTCCTAGTTAGCACTCTCTCTGTCTCTATCTCTCTGTCTCTTTCCCACTCTACTCGTAGATAGTGATCTCTGTCTGTCTCTGTCTGTCTTTGTCTCTCTGTCTGTGTCTCTGCCTCTCTTTCCTACTTCATTCCCAGTTAAGTTAGCACTCTCTCTGTCTCTCTCTGCCTCTCTCTCTCTCTCTCCTTCTCTCTCTCTCCCTCTCTCTCTCTCCCTCTCTCTCTCTCTCCCGCCTCTCTCTCTCTCCTCTCTCCCTCTCTCTCTCCCCCTCCCTCTCCTTCTCTCTCTCTCCCCCTCTCTCTCCCTCTCTCTCCCCCCTCTCTCCTTCTCTCTCTCTCCCTCTCTCTCCCCTTCTCCCCCTCTCTTCCCCCCTTCTCCCCCTCTCTCCCCCCTCTCTCTCCCCTTCTCTCTCTCTCTCTCTCTCTCTCTCTCCCTGCCTCACATCCATGGATGTTACCCCTCAGTTACTGTTCCAGTGCTGCCTCCCATGATGGTCACGAACTCACCCTCTGAAACTGTAAACTAACAAATATGCGCTTTGTTTTATAAAGTTGGCTTGGTTTATGGTGTGTTTTATGGGCAATGGAAACATAACCAAGAGTGTCCTACTTCAGAAACCAACCCTAAATCAAGCAGATAGGGAGCTCCCAGGTGATGATAGGGTTTGTAGTCTTGCCAGGTGACTGCAATGCATAGTCAAGTGTCACAGTTCCTGAGGGAAAGCACCCTTTGCTCTGAGCTTCCTTGATGAAATGAAGGGGTAGGTGGGATTTCTGCTTGAATGGGGTTTCATATATGAGCTGCTGCCTTTCCTCTGAGATCATTTTTCTAGCAGTGCAATTATTTTTAAAATGTTTTTGGGGACTCTGATGTCTTGACCATGCACAACAGAGATCTGGATTCAAACAGATTGGGCTCATTTCCTTTATGCCTTATTTTTAAAAGATGGATTTCTGGCCATTGTCTCTAAGACAAGCAGCTAGAAGTAACCACTTTCAGGTCACTTAGTGGCAATGCCAATCACTCCATCCTAAATAATTCACATACACACACATTCTTCTTCCCATGAAGAAAAATAAAACATCTGATAGTCACAAGAAAAGCTTTCAAATAGTAAGACTATAAAATAATTTCATTTTTAAAAAGGTCATGTCTGTATTGGGGGTGTGTGTGTAACTACCAGCGTTGAAAGGCCAAAAGATCCTGAGAAGTGTTCTCGCTCCAGTGACATAAACTCTGAAATAATTTCCAGCTCCTAGACACGTGATCTTGTTAAGGATAAAAGTCATTAATTCTTGGAGGTCGATGTTCCCGAGGACAGCCATATGACTAGAATATTTGCAAACTGAGTAAAAGTGGAAGAGTGAATCTAATTATCTGGTGGAACAAGCTGGGGATGTTTCTGTAGGCATGACCCAAGTTTCTCTTCTTGGGCATCCTGCCAGTCGTGGCTGGAGACCAGCATCTGTGATGACGTGTGACTTACTTCAGGACTTTCCATGCGCAGGAGCCTCTCTCTGACTGTGGCTTCGTGTTTTCCTGAAAGTTGCATAAGTCACTTAGCTGACTTCTCAAAAAAAAAAATCTCCATTTTCATTTTTTATAACCAGTATATAACTGTATTCATCACTGAAAAAAATCTAAGTTTTATCTTGTACCTAAAGCATTTAAAAGTTAAATTATTAAATTGATTTGACAGGTTTTTATAAGACTCCAGCAGTGTTTCTCCATGAATAATTTTCATACATTTTCCCATGTTCTTCACTTTTAAATATAACACCCCCCCGCCAGGTACTCATGTCAGGATCTTAGAAGGAACCACTTTGTCCTAACAAAGAATGTAAGGATGGACAGAATGAAACACCAACAGCCCTTCATTAATCTCCAAGATTGAGGAGGGCACAGGAAAAACCATACGCCCCAGGATGGGGCTGTAAGGGAGCCAGGGCTCACTGGGACAGAGACCTTGCTCAAAACCAATACTTATGGATGCATGAGCTTTCCTTGTCAGCTTTCTGGAAGCTCAGCTCAGGCAACTGTGAGAGCAGAAAAATTCCAGAGGGGCTGCCTCCTGGGGACCCTCCCAAGTCTGCTAGGCTCATCGACTCTAGTTTAAGCAAGTTCTCACAGTAAATACCAAACACAAATGCCTTTGTGCCTCTCTCTTTCTCTCTCTCTCTCTCTCTCTCTCTCTCTCTCTCTCTCTCTCTCTCTCTCTCTCGTGTGTGTGTGTGTGTGTGTGTGTGTGTGTGTGTGTGAGAGAGAGAGAGAGAGAGAGAGAGAGAGAGAGAGAGAGAGAGAGAGAGAGAAGCAGAATNGTGTGTGTGTGTGTGTGTGTGTGTGTGAGAGAGAGAGAGAGAGAGAGAGAGAGAGAGAGAGAGAGAGAGAGAGAGAAGCAGAATTAACTAGAACCCTCCCTGCTGAGATCCTATTACCATTTTAGTGAGAAGGGGAATACTCAATTGCAGGAGCTGCAGTCCCTCAATGTACAGGTAGAGAAATGCCAAACTCCAGACCACCCTTACCACATTGCTCATCCCAGGAGAGAGAAAAAGAAACGGCAGACCACATACGAGTGTCACAGGCTCACTAAACACTGGAACTTAACAATAGGGCAGACACACCCTTTCCTTATTCACATGCCTGATGCTCAAATTGCTGACAGTTGGCTTCCAGACGCCTCTTTAACCCGGTGCATCCCATCTGGGTATAAAATTCATCACAAAGCAGACTATAAGACAAAAACAAATCGAACCATCATTTGAAGAGAAAGAACAAGATAGAACATAGATGTTGGGAAATTTCAGACCAAAAAAGTCAGTAGCAGCACCCCTTTATGGTCCCTGCTGCAGCTCCTGAGTTGATGTGCTGCCCTGACTCCCCTCAGTGATGGACTGTGACATGAAACTGAAGGCCAAATGAACCTCTTCCTCCCCAGGTTGTTCTTATTTGGTGTTTCATCATAGTAATAGAAAACAAACGAAGCCTGGAGGGACAGAATAGGTTCCCCAGGGTCCGTGGGGGCAACCCCTTATGATGGACTCCACATATAATAGAAATATCAGGAGAAAAGAAAGGAAGGAAAGACAGGGTTGACATAAAAATAACTGATAGCTTCTGCAACTTAATACAAGAAACTGGATTATAGGTCCAAGAAGGCTGGAGGACAACTCATTAATTACTAACCAAGAGACAGATCCCACACCTAGGTACATAACAACCTAACCACAGAAGGTCAAAGGTAAAAGCCAAAACAAACAAAAACAACATCAACAACAACAACAACAACAAAAAAGATGAGAAATGATAGCCAACTTGTTGGTAACTGTTAGACCAAACAGGGAATAGAATAGGTGTTTTAAGTGTTGAGGAAACATATCCACACACAGAATGGTGGTCTGCAATCCCAAACCTGTGAAGAAATTTCCTTTCAGAAGTGTAGGAGAATCGGCGACCTCTCAGACAAAGATTGAGAAATCTGTGGCCAGTAGGCTTAACCAGTAAGAAATCCTAAGAGACAACAGAAATGAAGTAATACAGCCAGGCTGGAGGCTCTAATCTACATGAAGGAAGAGCAGTCCAGAGGTGAGCACATTAAGTGGGGTACTGTTGTGTGGCTGGACACTGGCACTGAGTCCAGAGCCTCACACATGCTGGGCAAGTGTTCATCTCCCTTCCTTTTACACAAAGCATCATTAAGTTACCCAGGCCCATTCACCCCCTGCCTCAGCCTTCCCAAGAGTTGCATTGGCCTGGTTTGCTTCTCTGCATTGACCAAAACCAACTTGGGAGAGCTTTCAAAGGGTTTATTTAGCTCTTACTTCCAGTCATAGTACATTGTCACAGTTCTGTGTCACCAGGTCTGGTTCTTTGTCCCATGCTTGAGCTGACAGACCACAAATTGTTCAAAACAATGATTGCAAGAAAGTACCTGGTTACTTTCTTAATGTGCTTTGTGCTACCGCAGAGATCACCAGGGACCAGGGGTCACAGTTCAGTGTAGGGAAGCCCGTGGTCAGGGTGAAGGCATCTGGGGAGGACCATCTTCTGTATCCTCTGAAGAGAGCAAACGCTTTGTCCTCACCTGCTGAAGGCAGAGAACAAGACATGAGAGTGCACTCTGCCTTCACCTATATGCCTTTTTATGACAGTCACAAGCTGCAGGAGGGAGGGATGAGCAGGTAGGAGGGCTTCTAGGAGCATAAGCTACACTGATGATAGAGTAATAAATATACCTCATCACGAGTTAATCTAGAAACATCAAATGTACAGTACCCAAAACAAAACGCAATGCTTGCTGTGGCTGTGATGAGGTATCAGTGTAGATCTGTAAGTTTTAACAATCAGCAGAAAATCTAAATAAATGAGAAAGCATGGGTGTTGGGGGTGTATGGAAAAACCTCTATACATGTCCTTCCATTTTACTGTGGACATGAAACCGTCCTAAAAATAAAGCTATAGATGGTTGACAGGTAATAGATAGATGAACAGACAGACAGATTGATCCATTGATGGAGCTTACCAATGGCAGTTTTCATCATGCACATTTTTTATTAAATTCAAACCACATATTATAATGTATAATTCTGGCCAAGCTGTGAAGAACAGCTTCTAAGAGAGTTTGGGTGTATTTGTTACATGGGGCTATGTAGTAGGGTAATTTGACATACAGTGACTGGTTTGTGTCTTAAGTTTATACAAGTAGGAGATCCTATCCAGGCTGAACAAGAATGTCCATGTACAATACTCTCTTCCGTCATCCAACTTCTGTTTAACTATACTTTTTTGAACATGAAGATCCAGGAAGAACTTTGTCCAGGTCTAAGGAACGCTTTATACAAAGTTGTGAAGAGGAATCAGGTAAGACAAGCTCCCAGCAAGTAGATTGGGGTGAGTGACCTCAACATCTCTTGGCTCCTTCCGGGGATTGCATGTTCACAGCAGAAGTTATAAGGGCTTTCCTGGCCCTTATCCCCAGACACAATTTGATGACCTTGAGCTTCAAGAATCTTACTCTAGCCCCGGGGGGTGTGTTGGTGCTCAGGGGTATGTGTCCCATGTGACAGGAGGCAGACAGGGCCTGGGAATTTGCTCCTGTTTCCAGAGCCACTAAGGATCCAGCTTGAAGAGACAGCCAAGACTTCATGAAGGCTGAGAGGACAAACACATCAACAATAATCTCCTCTAGGATCCCGTGTATCCATGGAGAATTATCCCACCAAGCCGAACTCTGCTGAACACAGTCCAGGAAAGCTTGATCCAATGGAAATGATGACATTCTTTTCTATTTGCTTCTTTGCTCTGAGAGAGATGGTTAGAATGATATGTCCTTCTTCATCATGTCAGAGAAGATTGCCAAATTAAATGGGATCCACTCTTGTTTGCAAAATCAGAAGCCTGATACTAAAGAGTAGGAACTCCATTCAGCCAGACTCTGGCTTATTTCTCCTGGATTTAGATGTCTATGAGTCAAATGGCACCCCCACCAGCTCTCAAGGACTCTGGTCTCAGATAGAGAGGGCTTGGGGAAAGAAATGGGTGATATATGTAGTTCTTTCTTTCTTTGCTTTTTTGTTTTTACACATTTACTTCTCTCTGTGTGCCTGAGTGTGGGTGTGGAGGAAGGCGAGGGGTGGGCATGATGCATCACTGTGACTTGAAAGCTGTATCACTGGATTAGAGTAAGAGATGCCTCTTCCCACCCCTTGGACTGACAGCCTAGAAACTCAGTGGTGTCTGCTACATTCATATTTCACAAGACCTACCGTCACCTTGATACTGGCCATCTGGCTTAGAGAAGATGCTGTAGTTATTGTGGGTCTCTATAGAGTGAGTCTTAAACCTACAGCTACCACTGTGGGACGTCCTTCACAACTGCTACCACCCTTTTTCTGGGGACAGGTTTTGTGATCTTGTTTCCCCATGGAACACAGATTGTTTTTTTAAATCTCCCAATCTTAACCTTTGAGTTACATGATCTGTGTTTTCATCAGGAAGAAAGAGTATCAGGCCAGTAATATAGGCTATCTATGGACCATACAAAGAAAACCTTGTGGTTCAAATGAGCGATGCCTTTATCTTTGCTTCTGGACTGTGTTTTCGTGGAGACTTTGAAAAGGGTTTGTCCCATTTCATTCTATGCATGGGAAAACCTTATACTTGATTTTTCTCTTCACTGTGACAAAATGTCTCACAGGAGTAACTTGGGAGAATGTATTTTGGATTATGCCTTTAGTCCTGGCAGAATTCGTGGCCTGGGAATGTGTGGTGGAAGCTCCACACATCTTGGAGAATCAAAATCCAGAGAGCTTAGGCCAGAAGCAGAAGGTATAATCCTTAAAGGCCCATCCCAGTGATTTATCTCCTCCAGCCACACCCCATGTTTCAAAGGTTCTAAAATCAACCCAAACAATGTCACCATGCAGAGACCAAGTATTCAAACATGTGAGATTGTTGGGGACATTTCTCATTCAAACTGCAACATTGCATTTTTCCAACAGGCTCCTCACCATCTTTCATTCAGTCTGATTTCTAACATCTCCATCCTCGCAACAGCCAATACTACCCAAAGTCCAGAGGTTCTTCTGACACTTATGGCAGACTCTGAGCTGTAATTCCTTCAAAACTCCCAAGCAACTTACTTGCTTCCAATATCCATGGCAGAGGAAATAGTTGCACTTCAAAAGGAAGAGCAGGGAGGATAACAAGAAGTTGGACCAAACCATCCCAACAAACCACACTGGGAAAACATTAAACCCTACATGTTTAATATCAGAGCTAATGATGAAGTCATCCAAGCCCTGGTAAGTTCAGTCCTGGTAAATCTCTGTGGTCCAGGTTCATGACGCACATGTGACCTCTCTGTTTAGCCAGATCTATTGGGTTCTTGGAGCTCTGTCTGCCAGATGTGCCAGACTGCTGTTATCATCCGCAGCCTGATGTGCCCACTGCAACTCAAACATTTACCTAGACAGCTTCACATCCAGCTCGGGTTGCAGCCCTATAATGGCCTGGGTATCAGGGTAATGTTGACTTCAAGAACGGTGGTGTTAGACTCCAGCAGTTACTCTATCCAATTCTCGGCTTTTCTCTGTGGGGAACGCTTTGATTACTGTTTCAATCTCCTTCTTGGAACGGGTCTGTTTAAGTGTTTGGTGCCTTCCTAATTTAACTTCGATAGGTTGTATGTATCTGGGAATTTGTGCATTTGTGCTAGAATTTCCAGTTTTTAAGACTGAAGGTTTTCAAGAGATTCTGCAGATGTCGCTGGAACCTGAAGTAATGTCCCGTTTCTCGTTTCTAACTGTATTAGTTTGGATTTGCCCATTCTCCTCCCTTAGTTAGGTTGGCTAGAGGTTTGTCAGTCTTATTTATCTTTCCAAAACCCCAACTTGAATTGATTTATTGCATGTATTGTTCTTTTAATCTCCCTTTCATCACTTTCTTCCTTCATCTATTTTCTACTGACCAGTGCTTTTGAGCATTAGGCTACTTATTTGGAATAAGTAAATAATTATAATAATTATTATTGTAAATAATTTTAAAATTATTGTAAATAATTATAGGTATCTAGATTGTTTATTATCAAATATAATAAATAATATGTAATCTGTATGTAAATACAGATTATTATTACAATATATTATATTGGCTGTATCACAATGGTTCTGGTTGGTTGTACTCTCACTTTATTTGATTTTCTGATTTTAAAATTTCTCTCTTGTTTTAATTCAAAAACCTATTCATAATTCAAGATTGGGGTTTTCAGTCTGAAAGGTATTCTAATTTTTATGGTTTCACTTGCTACTGATTTCTAGTGTTATTCTGATATGATTTAAAGAAAGAAAGAAAGAAAGAAAGAAAGAAAGAAAGAAAGAAAGAAAGAAAGAAAGAAAGAAAGAAAGAAAGAAAGAGAAAGAAAGGAGGGAGGGAGGGAGGGAGACAGGGAGGGAGGGAGGAAAAGAAGGAAGAAGGAAGGAAGGAAGGAAGGAAGGAAGGAAGGAAGGAAGGAAGGAAGGAAGGAAGGAAGGGAGAAATTATTTCAGTTCTTCTACATTTGTATGACCTAGTTTGGTATAGTTTAAAGAAAATTCCATGAGCTTCTGGGATGAATGTGTATTTGACATCTGTCTGGATGGGACATTCCAATAGCTTCATTATACATTAATTTTTGTAATAGAGCATATTCTGTGCTAGATATTGCTTCATTGCTTATGCTATTTCTTAATTCCCCCACATCAGTGTTACAAGGCATCGCCACTGCCATCCTCCTTTATCTCAAGGACACTAGAAGCACAGAGAAATTAAGTAACCTGTACAAGGTCAAAGATCTGGCAGTGGGGAAACAGGCAGTTGAGTTGTGCAGGCCATTTTGTATTTGAGACCAGAAGTTCTCAGATCTATCAGGAGATCACCTCCCCTCTGCTACATTCCTGAGTATTTCCTTTCTGTTTCCACCATGCCACTCTTTTTATTCCATGGTTAGATAGGTATACACAATGTCTCTCTCTCTTCCTGCATTCCTAGCTTATTTAATCCACACAGAGTAAATGGATAAACTGGATAAACTATGAAATATTACCACAAGGCTTATCACCATTGCCAATTTGAGTGAATTTGGAATCACCAAAGAGATACACCTCTAGATATATCTGTGATGACATTTCTGAAGTGGTTTACCAGAGGAGGGAAGACCCACTCTGAATGTAAGTAGGTACCATCCCATTGGCTGTTGTACTTCATTGAATAAAACTGGAAAGAGGCGATTTTGAGCTGGGACCCAGCATCCATCTGCTTCCTGGCAGGGCACACAGTGTGACCATCTGCCTCACGTTCCTGCACCACAGCTCCAGCTGCTCTTGCCATCACAGTGATGGACTGTACCACAAACTATGAACTGAAATAACTCCCCTTCCTCATACCTTAGTCGAATGCCAGATGATTTTATCTTTAGTGCTAGAGTATGCCGCTAGTTCATGGGCCCCAGAACAAGATGGCCTCCCTTGCTTTAAGCTGCTCTGTCAAACCATCAAGTGGACCTTTGAAATGTACCTCTGTCCTTTCAGATAATGCTCCTATTACCCAAGCTTTCCTATAGCTCAAGACTGGAAAGGGGGTGCAGAGAGTCCATGTTCCTTTAAATCTAATTGCTGTAACATTGGTTCTCTTGGATTTGAGTAGCAGCCATTGCCCTCTTGGCTAAACTGGATCCATTAACCAGGATTTCCTATAGTACTGTCCAAACTCCCCCACTGTCAGAGCAGAAACAACCAGTCATATTCCTTTTATACGTCCGAGCATGGCCTACGTGCTTCATTTTATGACATTTTGAGCTCTATAGTTGTTAATGGCTTGGGAGTGGTAAGTACTCTAATCTGAAGGAAATAGTGAATATACTACCCCAAACAAATGGACAGGCCAAACAATTCTGGAGCTTTTATATCAACTTCAGGGCCTTAGGTAGCTACAGAAGACCTCTCTCCCTTCCAAAAGCCCTTTGCCATTGATAGTGACATCATCCATGTGTGAATGGTGGAGGCCTCTATTCCAGATGAACTGTATAGGCTAGAAGGAGTGCCGTGTGTGTGTGTGTGTGTGTGTGTGTGTGTGTGTGTGTGTGTGTGACATTTCTGTCCTCTGCAGAGTATGTTGCTGTATTCTCTCAGGTGTATCTGAGTCTTGCAGCCGAACACTTCGTCTTTGGCCCTGTAGCTCTTCATCCGACTCAAAGCTCTTCTCCCTCTGAAGAGGTACCGTTCTGCAAACCTTGGGAAATAATGACGCTACTCATAGCCAGCCCAAGTTTCCAGTGGCATCTGCAAATAGAGTAGCGGGAACACCAGTTCAACATCTTACACCCAGAATGCTTGCCCATATGTAAAGCATGAGCAAACCCATCGGAGACATGGAGAATACACTCAGTGCTTTCTTTTTCATTTTGCTTAACACTAAAGGGGTCAGGGAGAAGCCCTGGATGCTTTCAAAAGTGTGCTTACAATTTTGGAGCCAAGCTGTGCGGGTACCCATTGGAGACAACTGTTCTCTCATGGTTTGCTTTGAATAAACAATCAGGGCTCTGTGTGATACCGCTTCTCAACCAGATTCTAGCGTTGAAGCGCAGGCTCGCCATGGTTACTTGCATTTTAAGCCAGTCACTCCCTTCCCTTCCCCTTGGCTCCATTCCTGCTTACTTGGCGGTGCCTCCTTCTCATTTGAACTCTTGGCCTCTTTTAATCTCCACCAAATTTTGTCTGAAAGAACCTTTCTTGAGCACCTTTTGTTGCTCTGAGTTTCTTTCTCCTGTGAGAAGGAGCACAGGGAACTGGGGATTGAAAAACACTCCATGGTCTGCCTTCCTCCTCCAAGGCCAGAAATGACAGGCTGTTTTGTGTATGGTATTTCTCTCATTTTTTTTTTTTCAAATTAAGGAAGCACAAGATACAAGCTGTTTGCTGAAAACAAAATGTTTGCTGTCCAAAGACCACACACATTTGCAGAGGTCCACGCTCAGGGCTCCGTTCTTCTCTGGGGCCAGAGCCTTTCCTTTCTTATTTCTTCAGTGAAATGTTCTGTTGAAACGTAGCTCAGATCAAAAGCCAAGCCAACACAGCTTTGTCCCCCAGTGACTTCCCACTTCAGTCACAACTCAGACAGCTCCTCCAGGACTTCAGCAAGCCACACGAGCAAGTTTCCATTTCAGAGAAAAACTAATATTCCATTCCCTCCTCTCATTGCAAAGTTAAACAATCTACCCCTGGTCTCGAAGATCTGCCATTTACTCCGAACCTCGTGACTGACGCTGATGTCCCTTCCGTCCTTCCCATCAGCCTGAAGTCTCTTTGTTTGTTTGTTTGTTTTTGTTTTTGTTTTTTGAGACAGGGTTTCTCTGTGTAGCCCTGGCTGTCCTGGAACTCACTCTGTTGACCAGGCTGGCCTCAAACTCAGAAATCCACCTGCCTCTGCCTCCCAAGTGCTGGGATTAAAGGCGTGCGCCACCACGCCTGGCTCAGCCTGAAGTCTTTAGCCACTCTGTTCTATCCTGTCCCCCCACCCCCACCCCCGCCCTGGGCTGTCGCTAACCACGGTCAGCTTTCTTCTCCAGAGCAAATCTGCCGCCGTCTTCTGCCTTCTTTCCCTACCCCTGCAGCATACACAAGTGAGATCACAACTTCCAGACCTACCAACAACTTAGTGTCCCACCCATCTCTTCTAGAACCCATAATTCAGCCCTGAAAATTCTTCTCTATGGAATATTCTAGACCTCCTTTCTTGTGTGTTTCCCTTCACTATTCTCCATTATAGCTTCCTTGACTCTCTGTCTTTCCCTCCTTCCATGGAATGCAAAATAAGAGCTTCCTGTTGTCAGCTACTCCTTTTGCTTGATTAAGCTTCCCTCATACTCTGATGAATACTCAGACACCATCATTCAGTCTTGGAAGGGAAAAGAACTTCCTCCTCTTCAAGCCTGTCCCCAAGGTGTGTGAGTTGTGATCCAGTGGTCCCAGCTGGAGGACAAGGCTTCGTGTTCTTACCTCCGTCTCAGCTGTTCACTCTCAGCCAACTCCTGCTCTGTTCTCAAATACACTTAAGTGGTTACAGAACAGAGAAACTCCAAGCACTCACTTGTTCCACACGCCACTCAAACTGTATCCAACTTCTACCCATCCTCATTGAACTCTCCTGGAATTGTTTGCCTGGACCACTTTTGAGCCATCATCTCCCTTCCCTTTAGCATTCTCTTGCTTTCAGCCAGCTTCAGCATCCTATTGAGGGTGTGTGTGTGTGGGGGGGGTGTTCTATTCTCTCTTCTCTTCTCTTCTCTTCTCTTCTCTTCTCTTCTCTGTCTGTCTCTGTCTCTCCCTCCCTCTCTCTGTAGTGTGTGTGTGTGTGTGTGTGTGTGTGTGTGTGTGTGTGTGTGTGTTGGCAATCAAACCCAGGACCTAGAACATGCCAGGAAAGTGCTCACAAAGCCACGAACACATACAACAGGATTTTCCTAAGAAAATCATCACTGAACACACAGATGTTTCTTTTCCCTGTTGCCTCATTGTCTTCTCTGTTACAAATGCCCGACTTTTCCTAGAACTCGTCTGGTTCCTGCACACTGTCTGTATTTCCCTCTTCTCGTGCCTGCTACTTTCTTATCGGTATCTCACCTCAAGCTTCACACCTTAATTCAGTTAAGTTTGTCAAGGGTCTGTAGGACATGGGCGCCCCTACAGTGCCAATGTGACAGGATGGGTGTAAAATTGAGATTCTCTTGCTGTCTTGGGGTTTTCCCCATAAGTCTCAAACCAAAGGATGCCAGGCAGTCACCAAGGTTGTCATTCAGCTGGTTGCTAAAGTTAAAAGACAAGGATACTGAGCTGGCGCTATGGTAATTGCTATGGGGCCTGGTCTTGGGGTGTCATACATACTAGGCAAGTGCTTTACCACTGAGATGCACCCCAATTAACTCGCAGGGAGCCAACACTAACCTCCCTGAGATTCCTCATCCCACTGCCCGGGCCCCTTCTCTAGAGCCTCCTCGATTTCTAATGATCCGTTAACTAGAGGAGCAGATCCTGGCTCACTAACACCCTTGCAGATGCCTTCTCCAGCACTGAGTCTGTATCCACACATGGTTCCCAGTAGTGGCCAGCAAAATGTATAGAGTATCAACCTTGTCAACAGATGTCCTAGCGTTTCAAAAGGCAGTTGCCAGGGTGGTGCTATAACAAACTGAATTGGAGTTTGTTATTGTTTTTTTGTTGTTGTTGTTTTATTTTTTTTTCTTTTCTCTGCACAAGCTATTTCTTCAACCTTCACACAAAGACAAGAATTCTTGGTAAGGGAGCTATATCATGGAAAGAGAAAAATATCTGTATAAATAAGGAATGGTGGTGGGTGGGGACCTGCCATAAAGAAGGAGAGAGAGGGCTCTCCCCGCCTATCAAAGTTAAGGAGGCTCTGCTGAGATTTTTGCAGATAATTCAAATACATTCAGAGGCAAAGAGTCTCGGAACAGACACATCCAAACGCCAGAAGTTTTTAGCCTCAGTACATTGGTATTTAACAAGAGAGGCCTGGGGAACACTTGACATTTAGGAGGGATTTATGGGCATACCCTGAAGTTTGACAATGTTCTTAAAAATAGATACTACTTTCTGTTGCCAAACTGGGAAAAAAAAAAATCAGCGATTCTGGCTAGCACCACCTTCGATCATCTGACAAGGAAGAGAATGAATGCATGGCTGGGGTGGAACTCCCAGTGGCCTGGTTTAAAAGTGAGTCAGGAGTTTCCTTCAACCCCAATCGGCTTGAGTTTCACACCGAGCTTTAATGGGAACACGTTGTAAAAGGAGCTGTGAGCGCAGGGAGCCTCATAGAGATAACCCTTGTAGACCAAGGCTGAGAGGATGTCACTCAGGCCAGATAGAGGGTGTGTCACCCGAGGATGCTGGCTGATGAACCCAAGAAATGGATGGGAAGAGGAGAAGAGGAGAAAGAAGAAGGAAAGAGAAGGAAAGGGGAATGGGAGGGGAGGGGGCAAAAAGCAAGAAGGAGGGGGAAGGAGAGGGTCGGCAGAGTGCCAGGGGGAGCATGCAGAAGCTCCTCCCAGTGGCCGACCTACTGTCCACTAACTGACAGCCAAGAGACAACCATAAAAGCCACCGCTAAAGGAAAGCTTGACCACATGGGAGGAGTTCTCAGAGCTGAAGTGATCTCCTGTCCTCTCCTGTAGGCTCAGAGCCACAGGTCTGGCCTGAGCTGTGAGAAAAAGACACCCAGATCAAACCCGATGTGGCTGGACTTTGGATTTCAATTTGCCTAGAAAGGTGACTTTCCTGAGCATGTTATATGGTTCTAAATGTTCTCAAAGGTGTAAATTACTGGGAAACTATGGATTCAACCCAGGATCTCTGAAGGGAATCGATGCGGGAAGGGGGATATGAGGAGCCATGGCAGGAAGCAGGGAAATGTGTGTTTTCTCTGCCCAGGACTAATCAATAGCTGCCCGTACAGGTTTTCGAATGCTCACACTGCTGACCCACTTTTCCTGCTAATGGCTCTTTTTGTTCAAGACTCTTCTAGTTGCCGGCGACACAGTCTTGAGTTAACTGTGCGTGAATAAAAGAGTCACCACCACAGAGAACTGTGGGACATTTCAGATTCGTGGATGATCTAAGATTCAAAATAATGTTCCCAAGACCTGGCTTTCTCGTTTGAAATCCATTCATCTCTATTTGGTTGAATTCGGTGTGGTGAACTTTGTCAATTGTAAGCAAAATTGTAAGTGTAGCACCGCACACACGTGCGTGCACACACCCCCACACACACCCCCCCCCACACACAAGGCAGAATAGAAACAAATTGTCATTTGTTTCCCTAACTAGCTAGTGGATTCTATCTTAAGGCCAGACCTTACGTTACCCTTCATCAGTGGGGCATGCATTTGTTATATGACTACTGCATACGTTACTTTTCTTACTCTAATTTTATCAGGACAAAATTCCTAATAAAAGCAATTTAGTGAAGAAAAGGTCTATTTAGTCTCATAGTTAAGAAGAATGCAGTCCATCACGATCAAATGTCCTATCCTAGGAGCAGGAGTGTGAGGTGGCCAGTCACAATGGCCCGTCAGAAAACAGGGAAGAGACAGAAAGTATGTCCTCAGGCTCAGCTGCCAGTGACCCACAGTGATACTCCACCTCTTAAAGGTCCCATGACTTTCCAAAATAGTGAACCTTTGGGGACATTTTACATCCTAATCACCACACCCATGTCCATGGTTGGAAAGGCGAACTGGACTCATGTAAATCACACGAAATGAAAGACTTTTAGGGTTGAGTATGAGGGAGAATGCTAGAGTTGTTGATTTCGTTCGGTGGTAGAGTATTTGATTAGCAAAGACAAAGCCCTGGGTTCAGTTCCCAGCAGAAGCAGTGGTTGATGAGATTGAACAGGATAACAGAAACTAACCATTGTACTGTTCAAAAACGTCTTTGTCTGAGATGACATTTTTCTCGTTTTAAAGTCCGTTTTGTCTGACATCAATATAGTTAAAGAGAATGGAATGAGGGACCTGTGAGCTGGCTAATCAGGTAAAATCGTCTTGTCACACAATTCCAATGGCCTTAGTTTGCTCCCTGGAATCCACGTGAAAACATGGATGTGATTGAGAACATCCATGATCCTAAAACTGCTGAGGTAAGACAGAAGGTGGGGATGGGACAGTCACCTGGACCTTCACAGCCCGAGAGCAGACACAAGAAGAGTGACCCTGCCTCCACAGTCAACAGGTGCGTGTTGGGATACATTGCGTGAAGGTATGTCTCTGTATATTCAATTGCAGATGCTGTACTGGTCACAGTCAATGCTGTGGAGCCTGTTCTTGGTATTGTTATTTCTATGGCCCATCATGGGCCTCATACTTTGTAAGCATTACACCTCCTTACTGTCTATTGCATGTAATAAAGATCCGACAGTCCACAGTAGAGCAGGAAGTGAAAGTGGAGATACTTACAGATGAAAGAGATGGGTTAGAAAACTCAGTTATCTTTGGCTGATTTTGTTTGTTTGTTTATCTGTTTTTTAGAATGAAGAGTCCATTTGCCTCTAAAAGATATCTAGTACTATGAGTTACATTACCGTTGGAAAGAGACACTGATGGGTGATACCGGTATGTGCATGTGGTAAGTTCGGGGCTCTTAGTTTAACATCATAGCAATACTTGTATTCTAATACATTATTATTTCGTGTATCCATAGGAAAAGGAAAATAAAGCTGTCTGGTTGTGTGTGGCGGTCATTTAAAAGGTAGTGCTCAGAAGAGACACTTCAATTTCAGAGATATTGGAAGGTAAAACAAATAATATCTCTCAGCAACTCCATTAAATTCTAGCAGAGACACAGCTTTAGCAGGCAGAAGCACCTTAGAGTACCCCCCCCAACCCCCCCAGTATTCAATACCTTATAAATCAAACAAAAACTGAAGATCTTAACTACACAGGTGTACAGACACAAAAGTCAGCCAGCCTAGGAACCAGATGGGCTGGTGTATTCCAGGGTAGGCATTTCATAATTCTATGCACTGATATTAACGTTCAAAAAAGAAACCCAGGGGATTATTTGTCGCCATAAAATGACGCCCCTTCTTTTTTTTTTTTTTTCTGGTTTTTCGAGACAGGGTTTCTCTGTATAGCCCTGGCTGTCCTGGAACTCACTTTGTAGACCAGGCTGGCCTCGAACTCAGAAATCCACCTGTCTCTGCCTCCTGAGTGCTGAGATTAAAGAAGTGCGCCACCATGCCTGGCTAAATGCCCCCTTCTTATATTAGAGATAGCTCATTTATCTTAATCAAAAAAAAAAGTTACTTTAATTTTCCTACAAGCAGAAGCCTGGGTCCTAGCATCTATCTCTAGTCTGTGGAGGATTTGCCTAGGAAAAGAGACTTGAATTCGGTTTTGAACAGTCAGAGAAATCAGAAGTATGGATGGATGCTGCCCTGATTGGGGTTATGTTTGCTCTGAGGATAAGCCATAACCAGAAAAAGTTGGGGAGGGAAGTGTTTATATGGCCTATGCTTTTGCAGAACTATTCATCATTGTAGAGGGGTCAGGACAGGAACTCACACAGGGCAGGAACCTGGAGACAGGAGCTGATGCAGAGGCCACAGAGGAGTGATGCTTACCGGCTTGCTCAGCTTGCTTTCTTGTGGAACCCAGGACCACCAGCCCAGGGACAGCACCATCCACAGTGGACTGAGACCTCCATCAGTCACTAATTAAGAAAATGCCTTATAGGCTTGCCCACAGCCTGATCTGAGGAGACATTTGCTTAGTGGAGGTTTCCTCTTCTCAGGGTATTGGGTCAAGTTAACAGAAAATTAGCCAGCACAGAGACCTAATAGTATATATGGATTTTTTTTCCTTTTTTGTTTTCCTTCTGTCACTTGAACCTTTCTTTCAGTCAGAAAGTATTTTGTAGCACTTGGTATTCAATACTTCACAGGAAGAGTGAATCAACTTCGTTACAAGCCCATCAAATTCTGAACCCACAGTGACTTTAGAATTGATTTTTCTTTGCTAAAATTTAGCTTCCTCGCTGCAGTGCTTTGTTTTATTTTAAAAAAAAAAGAAGAAAGAAAGAAAAAACTTTATTCCCTTCTTGTCTCTTCATTTTCTCCTTCCTTTAACACTGCAATTGAAAAACTCCTCTTCAACTCCTCCGCCTCGCAAGTTCCCCTCTCTACCTGGAACCTCCTGCCCTCCTCCCATTACTTTGATAATAACAGAAGCATCTTCATTTTCTCTGGAACTCATGCAGAAGAAACACTTTAAGCTCAGCTAAATAATTATCCACCTACCTTACAGTTCTTCCCACGGGGAGGGGTGGGGAGGAGTCCTGATTGACTTACAAATCACCAGGTTGTGTCACCAGAAACCTTTCTTCTTTATGCTTTTTCCTTCTTGGATTTTTGTGTCCGGTGTGGGAAGTGGCAAAGTGAGGGGGAATTTGTGGGCTGTCTTGAAAAGTGCTACCAGATAAATGAAAGTCCGTTTAATTGAGCCAGTCTTCACAAATGTACCCTCTGCACATAACTGAACTTCCAGAGAACCACAGAACATGAGGGCTGTGTGGATATCTTCCAGGGCGCCACCAACTCTCCCAGCACCAGGCTCGTTGTATCTCCCGGGAAGAGTCACAGTACCGGAAATACAAGCTCGAAGTGCCGGAAATACAAAAGGATATTCCGGGGGTTGGCAGCTAAGGAAGAACTAGACAGGACAGGTCAAGACCGAGTCTTTCTCAGCAGAGCCACACTTCCGTGGTTTATCATTTTGATTTTGTGGGAAATGCTCTGTTTTGAACCGGGTAGAGGAAACCAAGAACTGGATTGGAAATGTCTCTGATAAAGCAGTCTCATGAAGGCTAGCAAATCGATTCTGCTTGTAAATACTTAAACACACGGGAAGACATATATCCATGTACCTGTATTCAAAATCAACTAAGTCCCTAAGCAAGATGGCGATGTAGTAAATTTGGATTTTCTGTCCCATGGCTTCCATGGGTCCCATGGCTACCATCTTTCACTTTCTACTTACCCAAATGTATCTCTTGACTCTGATGACTTTAAATGTATATTATTTAAGTAAGTGGGTGCCTTAGTGTGTTTGCTCTGCTTTAACTAAATACCTTAGCTTGAGTAAGCTTGCATGCATAGGAGCTCACACAAACACACATACACAGACAGAGAGACAGAGAGACAGATAGACAGACAGACACACACACACACACAGAGAGAGAGAGAGAGAGAGAGAGAGAGAGAGAGAGAGAGAGAGAGAGCAGTCATAGTTTTAAAGGTTAGAGAATCCAAATAAGAGTAACTCGAACCCTTGATGTCTGCGAGAATCTGTGTTACATTTCAGGTTGTTGTCTCCACAAAAGACAGGAGCCCTTTAAGCCTCTTCTAAGAAGAGGACACTAATCCCATTCTTTTGCTACACTGCTTCCCTGAAGGTCTCAGCTCTTTCTGATTTAAACCCGAAGTTTAGGTTCAAACATGAGTTTTGGGAAGGTCCCCAAAAGGTCTGAATATAGCATGGGCTGTCAGGAAAATCCTTCTACCTCAGAAGCTGTTGAATTGAATGAGAATGGCCCCCATTGCCTCATACCATTGACTATTTGGTCCCTAGTTGGCAGAACCGTTTTGGGCAGGATTAGGGGTGTGGCCTTGTTGGAGGAGGTGTGTCACTGGGGCTAGGCTTTGGGGTTTTAAAAGCCCACATGATTTTTAATTGCCTTTGGATTAGGTCTAAGGTCTCAGCTCCTGCTCCAACTCCATACCTGCTTGCCTGCGGCCATGCTCCCAGCCATGATGATAATGGACTAACCCTCTGAATCCCCCAGTTAGATACTTTCTTTTATAAAGTTGCCTTGGTTGTCATTTTCTCCTGTGGCAATAGAAAAGTGACTAAGATAGCGGGACTTTTCAGTGAGAATTAGACACCCAAGATTTAAGAGTACCTTGTTGAAGATGATATGCATTTTGTACGTAAAAGGACCAAAGACTCTATCAGAAAAAAAAATGCATAAAACTGTTAAACCATTTTCATAAAAATGTTGGGAGACAAAATTAACACATAAAACCAAGCATGGTTTCCATAGACTAATGACGAGACTGGTGAAAAAGAAATAAAAATAAACAACCCCTTTCACAATAGCCTCAGAAAAACACTTTGAATAAATAAAACCAAGGAAGTGAAAGATTTCCACAATGGAAACTTTACAATATGAAGAACGAAGTAGAGGAATGCTTTACAGAATGAAAGACTGTGTGTATTCATGGGTTGGAAGACTCGATAGTATGAAAATGCCCATCATAACAACAAAAGAAGCAATATATAGGACTGATATAGTCTCAGTTAACATTCAAAAATTCATGCAGAAGCAAAAAAAGACCCCAGATAGTTGAAGCAACCTTGAGCAAAAACAATAACACAAGAGATAACACTATGCCTGACTTCAAGATATACTACATGTATGGTACAGTATAGTAATAACATATATATTATAATGTAGCAGTAAAAACAGCACAGCATTGCTTCAAACGCGGAAGAGGTAGGCCAGTCATATAGAATAGAGAACATATCTGTAAGCCCATACAACCACAACTACCAGAATTTTTTAGAAAGATGTCAAAAATACACACAAGAGGAAAGAGAGCACCTTGTCCAAACAGTGCTGAGAAAACTGGATGTCTACACACAGAAGGATGGAGCTAGATTCTTATCTCTCATTCAGAACAGCTCCAAATGGATCAAAGACCTAGACAGAAAATGTGAAACTCTGAAACTTCTGGAAGAAGAGGTCAGGAGTGTGTTATAAGGTAGAGAGGCATAGGCAAGAGTTTATCTAAACAAGATGCCAGTGATTCAGGAAATAGTGACAGAAGCTTCCGTATGGAGCCCCATGAAACCCAGAAACTTCTGTAGAGAAGAAACCCTCTTGCTGCATGAAAAAATGGCTGTATAACTGAATAGAGAGTTTCCAAAAGAAGAAACACTAGTGGCTAATAAACATTTTCAACATCTTTAGCTATCAGGGAAATGCAAATGAAAATTACATTGAGAGCCTATCTCCTGCTGGTCAAGATGGCTATCATCAAGAAAAAGAAAAAGAAAAAGAAACAAAACAAACAACAACAACAACAAAAAAAAAAAACCCAAAAATCAAAAAAAACCAAAAAAACAACAAAACAAGTGCTGGTGAAGATCTGGGGAAAGGAGAATGTGCACCTGCTCTTGGTGGAAATTCAAACCATGGAGTCAGTAGAGAGGCTTCTTCAAAGGCTACAACCAGAACTACCATATGATCCAAGCCATTCAAGAGGCCTACGACCCCCGACTTATGTTGATGTTGGGTTCAAAACTGTAGGTTTCTGGGCTTAAATTCAAGTGTCAATAGAGTCCAGAGAGCAAGAACATAAGGTGCCACCTAGGGTGGGTGTATGTGTGGTGGGTGGTTCTTGATGGGAGGGGAGGGGAAATACAAATGATAGGAAACCAGGCAGGGCTAGACTAGGGGTGCAAAAGATCAATCAGGGGGTGGGGCAGCATTGCCAAAGGTAAGGATTTGGAAAACATAATTAAAACTTAGAATATATAAAAAGCCATATAGAAACTTACTTTATAAACTAAATGGTACCCCCAGAAGTTATATATTTTCCAACAAAAACAACAACAACAACAAAAAAACCAGTGCCAGGTAAAGAATTCTTTACCTACAAGTTGTTGGCTAGGAAGCACCCAGACACTCCCAAAACAATGTAAATTATTGCCATTGTTTCCTGTGACAGACTGGATAATCAGACCTTACTGCTGATAACACCAGGTTCTTGGGAGATAAATCCAGTGGGGTCCAAGAAGCAGCTCCCCCCATGCTGGCTACTGTTCACAATGCCAAGGGTGTTAGAAGGCTGCTAGGAGAAAAAATACCCATCAGTTTCTTTATCCGAATGTGGACCCTATGTGCTGCAATACTGATCTGTCAGGGAAGATGTGCCCACCGATGACAGTGATACAATAACGACATGGTTCATAAATAACCACTTTCTGACTGGACCTGAGTTTCATTCCGTGGGCCTCAGTACCACAGTGCAAACTTATCCAGAAGTTTATAGCTAGGGAGGCTGCAGGCCCTATGAGGAAAGGGGGTGTAGTGGTTTATATATGCTTGGCCCAGGGAGCGGTACTATTAGAGGGTGTGGCCTTGTTGGAGTGGGTGTGGCCTTGATGGGGTGGGTGTGGCCTTGATAGAGTGGGCATGTCACGGTGGGCATGGTCTTTAAGACCCTCATCCTAGCTGCCTGGAAGTCAGAATTCTGCTAGCAGCCTTCAGATGAAGATGTAGAACTCTCAGCTCCTCCTGCACCATACCTGCCTGGATGCTGCCATGTTCCCTCCTTGATGATAATGGACTGAACTTCTGAACCTGTAAGCCAGCCCCAATTAAACGTTGTCCTTATAAGACTTGCCTTGGTCCTGGTGTCTGTTCAGAGCAGTAAAACCCTAACTAAGACAGTGACTATGAATACTTTTTATTCTTTTACAAAACTGACCAAATGTGAAAATATGGGAGGCTATGTATACATGGTCATAACACATTCATCCTAAGTGATGTATGCCAAAGTCCATGGAAGCAGGAGAATTATTGCCAAAGGTAATTCCCACCCCACACATCTTAGTAGTTTCCAAAAGTCCTGCTTGGCCAAAGCAATACTTCTTAGTATTGCTTGAACTTAGGGTTCTTGGAAAGCTAAGGAACTTAGTGTAACTTGTCTGAGAATACTGGAGGAAAGTGTCTAGGTTCCAACACAGCCTCCCATCTCTGAGATGTTTATAATTACAAAGGCTTTTTCTTTAGAAGACATATATAACATCTTCCAGCTATTTACAGAAAACACAACAGAAAACCAAAGACCACAAACACAGATACCACATAGTGAAAAACTCACGGGTCACAAGGTCCTCTGAGTTGTCCATAGTCAAGGAAATGGAAATTAGTAAAGTCCAGGGTTTCACGGATTTTCTCCAGTTAAAAGATCTGTCAATTCTGACAGCTCCGGAGAAAATGAAAACAGTGGGCACCAAAATGTCACAATCACTTCGGGAAAGAATTTGCCCTTCTCCTTGGAAGATGAGGATTTTGTATCATCCCTGCCCAATAGTTACATTCCTAACTCGGTGGCTTTGACATTTGGCTATATCCAGAAACACTTCCAGTTGTCACAACTTGGGGACCCTAGTGGCATCTAGTGGGAAGAAGGTAGGGAAGCTGTCAAGCATGCCCCAATGCATGAGGCAGCCCTCTTAGCACATGGTCTCAAGGGTGTCAAAGGGTCGAATGCAGTGTTTGTGTGTGTGTGTACATTTATATCAAGGAAATATTTGTATATATGTGTACCTAGTAGCATAGAATACTACATTAATAACAAGAAACTGGAAACGGTAATTTCCCTTTAACAGAACAAATACATCAACTGTAGAATGATTATCCACAGTGGTGTATTTAATGTAATTCTCAAAACAAGAGAGACCAGAAAATGATATTTTATCATATTTTTAAGTATATGAATAAAACATACATTTTAAAAAGTGAGGTAATAATATGGAACTCACGGTATTGGTTCCCTCTTATGTAAGAGCTTGAGAAGATGTGGAGAAAAGGTGGTAAATAAATATCAAGGCGCTACTTGAATGATATCCAGATTCTTGGATGGATGGTGGATGGAGTTATTCATTACAGTATTAACTTTATAACTTACATATAGACATGCACATCACAATTGTTTCTTCATACCGAAGATTATATTATAATTTAAGTGAAAAGAATGCTTGAGAGAACTCAGTTTGCCAACTGCCTTCCAGGATCTGTGCTCTGTCCACAAAACTCACATAAAGAAACCATAGGTATGGTAGCATGCGGTTGTAATCCCTGCTCTGGAGAGATAGACATTGGAAGACCTCTGGGGCTCACTGGCCCACAAGTTACCACTCCTTGGTACATTCGGAGCCAGCGGGAGACCTTGTCTCCAAAACCAACCCAGGCAAATGCTTCTGAGGAATGACCTCTCAGAGTGACTGCTGGTCAGCGCTGTCCCCCAACACACACGTGTCCCTACATATACACACACACACACACATACACACACACACACACACAAACTAAATGAATAAATAAATAAAAATCACTTCCAGGCTCAAGTCATTGGATTGAGTTGTAAACCTGACCATAGTGTAACCTTTTGAATTTAGTGACCAAACCTCCTTTTGACAACTCTGAAGGGGAGTTCAGCTGAATTAGGCTTCAGATAAGCAGGCAGTCACGTGATGAGGTCTTTTCTGTCAGAGAGATGGAAGAGAAACCTCTCCCTCCCCATACCACTACGGTTGGCTCAAGAACCCCAAACTCATACTTCCGGGATGTTCTGACAGTAACTGTCGGTCACGGAAAAACACGTAGACAAGGCAAAGATACGTTTCTCTGTGTGCCGTGGACATCTGTGACGGGGCATGCTACTTATGTTACAGCAATAAGAAGTGACTCCTCTGCTGGATTCATTCATCCACTGTGGATATCACTCATCCTTTTACAGTCATGTACCTTTAAGCACAAATTAAAAAGCTGAAGTCCCCAAGTGGTTTCTGCTACACTGACCACTCATCAGTTCCAAGCAGAAATATCAAAAATTTCTTTCCTTTCTGTTCCTTTGTTGTTGTTGTTATTGTTATTATTATTAATATTATTATTGTTGTTTTTGTTGTTATTATTATTATAACCAGGTTTTCCAAGTGCTAGCCTGCCCCTTACTCTCATTTTCTGCTGACTTCTGAGTAATCAACCTTCCCTGGAGTGTTAATTGAAAAGTAAGGTATTAACTGATTATTTAACCTAGGACGATTCCCTCCTAGGGTGGCTTTATTTTCACTGGGGACCCATAATAGTTGGCGCGGGTAGCAGGGAGTGAAGGCTCAGACATGACCTTCAGAGGGCTATAGCTAACTTCAACACCCGACGGAACAAATAAAGAATATTTGTTATGCGGCCCCGGAAAGGTTGGCAAACCCTTGCCTCAGACCCTTGTTTAAACACCCAGGTCCTGTCTACTGCATTTGGAAGCCGAGCTGCAGAAAACCTCTTATTTTCCTGACTCGAGAGGAAATATTTTATAAATAATAGTCTAGAGAATTATTTGATCAATATTTAGTCACGAAATACCGCCCCCACCCCTCAGGAGTGAGAAAGCTGATGTGTGCAGATGTGGGGACGGCGGAGAAAGTACAAAGGCCAGAGTCAATCAATAACATGCTGCAGAGTGCAAAGAGAAGACACTTCCCAATTGTCCGAGTACAAATGTCAGGAGGATTTCAGCAAAACTCGAAAGGCTGGACGGCAAAGCTAGCGTTCAGAAGCGGGAAGGGTTCCTGGAGAAGGTTCCTGGGAAGGTCATTACAAGCAAATGGGAAGGGCTTCTCTATTTGCAAAACAGTTGGCCCAGCACCTGTATATTCCCCACTTCTTGATTGCTTTGCATCCTAAGAAACGGCATCAAGCTTCAGGAAGCCCCACCTGAGCCAGGGTGTTCGAGCAGCTGAAGCCGCCCAGTGATGAGTCTTGATCTAAGTATGTGGTGGACACTTAGTGTACTTTACAGATTCATCGAATGATGCTTATGTAAGATGAAGACTCCAGAACGCCAGCTAGGGTGACTCTGACTCACCAGTGGTTGGGTAGGACCCAGGCCTCTGCCTCAAAAGAGCACTGCAGGTAATTCTAACGCATGAGCAGGCCACGGTGCAAAGGTCCTGGAAGCCTCGGCCACGTTTGTGTCCAACATGTGTGCCCATCCTTGCATCCTCCGAAACTGCCTTTGTGACAGTAATTGGTGGAAAAACCTGTCTTGTTCTAGGAAAACCAATAAGGTCCTCCCTCTGAAGCCTTGCTTTCTGTCCAGGTAAGGTTTCTATAAGGCCGCCTGGGAAAGGGCCTTCTGCCCATCTATGGGAACAGAAATGGAAATACAGGAAAGTCAGCAACCACTGAGGGATTTCTCCAGCCACCACAGCAGGGGGCAGCAGAAAAATGATTCCACATAGGACACCTTGTGTGTGCCAAAGTACAATAGCAGACATAAACCCATGACCTACTGCCTTCCTCACTTGCAAATCTTCAAAGGCGAAGATCATATGAAGGACCCTCTGGAGAATGGAGTCTGGGAATGGAGCAAAGGCGATGAAGCACGTGAGTTGCCATGGGTGAGTCACTGCCCATTTGGATCTTATGTAGAATTAGTAGTTTCCCTGATCTAGCATCTGTAAAACTGGAGTTATAGGACTCAGTAGCTGTGCGTTACAACATGGTGCCGTATACAACATCCACTTGTCTAAAGACAGGGGAGTTAATTGATTCACACTCTTACATGCTTGCTTTTCTTGGGTTCTTCCCAGATTTTGCCTATTTTAAAGGTAGTGTCTATGAATATTCTGAAACATTGGTGGCATGGTGTGCTGCCCTACTTAGGGAAGGGTGTATAAAGCAAGTCTTTGGCTGTCCATGTTCACTGTTTGCCAAATTATTTTCCAAAAGTACTGGCAATGAGCAAGACAGTTACGAGTTTATAAGTTCATAGGCAGGGCCAAGCACAGTCAAGACATTTAAAAAATACTTATGTTAAAAGTGTTTATATCAAATCTAAAGCTTAAGGCGATGTGGTATAGGTAGCAACAATACAACTGAATGAATGAATGATGGAGTCTAGAAGCATGCATACACATACATCTGATTTCTAATGCACGTGACACTGTTGATGGCTGTGAATGAGTTAGAGCCCTTTTAGCATGTTGTGTGAAGTTAATACTAGATCCACATTGAAAAATTAAGTTAGATGCCTGCCTCACACCATACACAAAACAAGCACATTGCCTAAGTGGGGCTATCAGTCCTCACTAGGTGTGGACTGTCAGAAATAAACGAACTTCTAAACCTTAAGCAGTAATAAACTTTAGTTCTCTTTGGATCATGATTTATGTTAGTACTTCGGAGGGTCTTTACTGATATTGACTAAATTGCCTATACACTCTGAAAAGCAAATTTGTATCTCTCTTTCTCCATTGATCTCTCATCTTCTGCCTGTTTCCCAAGCCCTCTACCATTTTTTTCCCTTCATTTATGTCACGGTATAGGTGATCCATTGTGGGTACAAATGAGCCACCCTCTGACAGATATGATCTGTAGGGGGAAAAAATCTTAGAGATGTTTTTAAAATTCCATTATCAACCTGATTTTGAGAATTTTTTTTTTTAAAACATGAACTCAGGAAAGGCTGTCTCTGAAGTTTCTAGAAGATCTGGCCACCACAGGCCAGCAGTCTTTTATGGTAACAGGCTGCAAATTTTACAAAACACAAGTCTGACAGGAAAAGGTAGTCCACTCACATACACACCAGCTCCTCCTGGCCCACATCCCTGGCCCCGCCCCCTGCCACCACCCTGTAGGAATTTGTGCTTATGAATCTTATCACCATAAGAGTTTGAGTATAGCTGCTAGATAAAAAAAAAATTCCTAAAATTATAGATGCAGAGACATCAATATTGTTTTCTATTTATGCACAGTTTCGAGTACTCTACATATGGTAGCTGAAAAGATTTTCTTCTTCGCCTTTAGTTCTTGGGCATAAATCTCTTCTTGTTTTCACAAGAACATTAGCTCGACTCTGCAGATACTGTGAGCTGCAGATAAAATTGTCACATTTAAAACCCTATGTCACACTGAACAGTTCAGGAGGCATCAGGCTCTCTCACTTGCAGGTCTTTAAAGATACAATTCTATGCTCGGTTAGGATGCAGAAGGCCAGTAAATTTGTAGATAAACCTATTTACTGTGGAAGAATCCACTAAATTATTCTACCAAGTGACTAGGGAGGAAGACACCGCTGTACTATGTTAAACCTGTAAGTCTTCCTTCTGATCCCCGTTCCTAGGAGGAGAATACGGATGACAATGAGCTAGGTCAAGATCTGCCAAGTCCTGGCCCCAGCATGATTGCACATTTACATTCCCGTTTTAGAAGATGTAATAAGGATCTCAATTCACAAAGTGGCTATGAATCATTTAACGCTTTATGGAAATTTTCCCTCTACTTCAGGTCATCATTGCGTTATGGTTATAGAAAGGCATAAAACTCTATTACTATTTCATAGAGGTAAGAAAAGAAATCAACTTGAGTTGTACATAATAAGTAGCTCGTAACCATGGAAGTCCTTCTGGAATAAAATGCATTCCACTATAATTATTCTTCACTTCCAGGTAAATACCTGGGGCATTCGCTTCAGACAAGGAAATACATAATGGAAGTGTATGTTTGGTTTTAAGAAAATATGACCCTCGGGGCCTTCCTCCCTTCAAAAGTATCTCAGACCAAAAAAAAAAAAAATCAAATGACAAACAGTTGGGCTAAATTCAGATCTTAACAAAATAATGGCTTCAGGATTGGGGCTATAACTCAATTGGTAGAGTCCTTCCCTAGCATGCACAAAGCTCTGGATATTATCCTTTGATCCTGGATAAACCAAGGATGGAGATGGAGATGCATGCCTGTAAACTCAGTATCCTGGAGGTGGAAGTAGGAAGATCAGTAGTTCAAGGTCATCCTCAACCACTTAGCTAGTATGAAGCCAGCCAGGGACACACCAAAAACTGTCTTTAAAAACTAAATGAGGAGCTAGGCAGATGGCTCAGTTGATAAAATCTTTGCCTTGCAAACATCTAGAGACACTGAGTTTAACCCCTGGGGTCAATGTGGATGAAGGGTCGGTGTACTGGCCTATATTTATAATTCCAGTGCTTAGGAGGTAGAGGCTGGTGGATGCCCAATAGATATGTCAATGAGAGACTCTGTCTGAAAACTAAAGTCCACAGCACATGAGAAATGACACCCGAGGTTGTCCTCTGGCCTACACACACACACACACACACACACACACACA
>NC_034605.1:50562618-50563617 GCF_900095145.1 Mus pahari | reverse complement strand
TCCCCCTCTCTCTCAAAACTCCCTCTCTATCCACTGCCTTCAGATAAGGATATAAAGCTCTCAGCTACCTCTCAGGCATCATGCCTGCCTGAATGTTACCACACTCCTCACCATCAATGATGGAGTAACCCTCTGAAACTGTAAGCAAGCCCTAATTAATCACTTTTAAAATAAGAGTTCCCTTGCTTATGGTGTCTCTTCACAGCAAGAGGACAACAACTAAGACACAGTTACTAAGGATATCAGTGGAGATTTCCTGACCAGAACTCAGTACCATTTAAGCAAAGTCTTAAAAACAATAACAATGTGATGGTCTACATAAAACATTTACACTCCAAGCAGATGAACAGGACAGCTGGTCAGTGTAGGGGACATAGACACGTACTGAACACAAACCTCTTTCTAACCTAGTACTGAAACTACACACCATTATACTGTGATGGTCTAACCCTCCCGACTCCTCCACAGAACAGAGACCAAGAGTCTAGCCTTTTCTTTGGCCCCACTCATTGTTCTGCTATCTCCAGTCCATGTCCTCTCTCCTGCCCTGGACCAGTAATTTTATTCTGAACAAAGGCAAAAATAAAATGTGGCACTTACGCTCACCTCCCAAACCCTGCTTCTTCCCTTGTCCCAGGGCAGAGTGTACAAAGGAAGAAAGGAAGTGGGGCTGAAGATGCTCAGTGTAGCTTGGACACAAAGTATGCAAAACCAACCAACAAACAAAACCAAAAATGCTCTTTTAATTCTCTCCAAGTCTTTCTGTTTCTTTAAATCACACAACTGCCTTTTCTTAGCATAAATTCATATGCAGCCATGGTTTTGCCCAAGCACACTGTGGTTTGACCACATTCACGCCCATAACTGTCCTTTGTGTCCCCCTCCCCTCCTACTAGATAGGCTCACTTCTTTTCCTGTTATGTGTGTGTGTGTGTATGTGTGTGTGTGTGTGTGTGTATGTGTATGTGTGTGTGTGTATGTGTGTGTGTGTGTGTGTGT
>NC_034605.1:50559578-50562583 GCF_900095145.1 Mus pahari | reverse complement strand
CCCCCCCCCCAAATTTCTAAATCCTTAAAATTGACATAATCCCATTCTTCTCTGTGGCCGAATAAAATCAATCAACTTCTTCAAAAGGCAAGTTTGAGATGAATATTAAGCATTTCTTCCTTCTTTCCCTATCTTGTTCACCTCCTAATATTTCTTCCCACACCCATATAGTCCTGAGCTCCTGAGACTTTGACCGAAGCTTCAGAGCAAATAATGGGCCTTGCTGGATGTCTGCAAGCGATGGCTAGTCATTTGGATCCTGGGGTCTGAAAGTGTTCTCTTCTGATAGCTCCCAACCCAGTTACGAACATCAGAATATTTGCCACGGACTCTCTCCTTCTACTCTTTATGCTCAGTTCGTACTAAAGAGTCTAAAGCCAGGGGTTAAAGCTCAGCGCTCCACTTAGCCGAGATGTCATTGAACCACCACGGCCTGCTCACCAGCTGACCAGGGCAAACAGAGGCTCAGACAAGTATGGCTGTTTGGGTTTTGTTACTTTTATCACCTTAATCAGAAGCGACAGCTAATGGCTGCGGAGTTCCCTTGTAGAGGAAACTCATTTGTGTTCAGAGTTCCATCTTAGAAAAGAGGAAAGCAGAAATGGTTTCAATTAAAAATCTAAAGACATCTATTCACCTAGCCAGACTAATTCTTTGTCTTTTTTCCTTTAAGACCATTACTTCCTAATTAACACACTAGATGACTTATCTAAGTTGGCCTGCTATTAGAAGTTAGAGAGCAAACTGATTTTCAAAATGTATCAATTTGGGGGCCTAGGGAGATGGCTCAGTGGTTGGAGTGTGACTGAAGAAAGGGCTTGGGTTCAAACCTCTAGCACCCACATAAAAACCAGGGAGGCTGGGCATGCCTGTAGTGCCTGTAGTGAAAGTACAGGAGGACCAAGCTTGCTGTCAGCCTGCCAAACTCCAGACTCAGGGGAAACTCTGTCCCAAGGTAATCAGATGGAGTAAGAGAGTGATGGAACAGGACACCAGACATCCTCCTAAACACACACACACACACACACACACACACACACACACACACATACACTACATGTACACACACATGCAAAATCCACTTATTAAATCCTGACCTGACCTCCAGGTAATAATGCACAGCTATTTTTCCTTGGTATTGTTTAAGGCAGGGTCTCAATTGGTATCCCAGGCTGACATGAACTTCCGGCAGTCCCCCTGCCTTCTTCTTGCCATATTGATGTCTAACATGCTTCATGAGTTACAACTGAGATGTCTCAGTGGGTTAAACTGAGATGTCTCAGTGGGTTAAAGCATTCGCTGAGCAGTCCTAGAGACCTGAGTCCAATCCCTGGGACCCACTTAAAGCTAGAAAGCAAGAACTGACTCAGCAAAATGACACTGTGACATTCACAGGGCTCCGTGGCCCCCATCTTCAAGCTGACGGATATAAGCCAACTTATATTCGAGAGTCAGGTCAAGAGAGAAACAGATATACCCTTGTCTGTTACTAGGTCTCTTGTGAGACAGATAATATATAACGGTTCAGAGACAGATAGCTTTGGGAGTCAGAATCATTATTGTTATAATTCATCTGTTACAGAAGTTTTACCTATAGACAGTGATCATATTTTTGGTGACCAACTAAACTCAAAATACTATAGTGATCTGAAGTCTGCTCTGCTAAGTTTAATTGGTCATGACTCACTGTGGCATGTGGGCAATGGGAACCCCAGGAGATCTCATGAACTAGCCTTCAACATCACACTCCTGGCCAACTATTGGTTTCATCTCTATTTTTTTCTGTTTGATTTGTTTTTGTTTGTTTGTTTGTTTTCTCTATCATACAAAGAGGTCATAGCTGGTAATTAGGCAAGTTTCACATCGTGATTCAATCCCTGGACACCTCAGAGGAAACACCTTTATAGCACTTTGTGTCTATGTCCCAGCATAGTGAGCAGAGATGACCTTCATTCCCGCTACGCATTTAATTGCCTGATCGTTTGCTGTACCATGTGATCCTTGAGGCCAGAAACATGTCCTTTTCACTTTGAATATTCACCGGGGGCACTTTACAAAGGATTATGCCCTTGCACACACAGAACGCATATAAGAGATGGATAAGTACCTACAGAAGCTGTATTTCTATGAGCAGGAATAACCGCTTCAGTTGTCATTTTAATCAATACTGTACACACTGATGCTAGCATTTATTATAGTCTATATCCAAGAGCTGTTCCTAAAAATTTTTAAGAATATTAAGGAAAACCAGTAAATGCTCAGAATTGCCTACCTCTTTGCTTCAAAACATGATAAACATGCAACCAACACATGCTTTGTTGTCTACTTGGTGTGGGGAAAGAAGAAACTAGGGTGTTAGAGACTGTGACTCAGCTCTCACTGCTGCTTCTCAAATATTGTATTCCTCAAGAGTCATCTATGAAATAGAAGTGTACCGATATTTACCTAATAATAAAGAGAGAATACTAAAGGACATAAAATATAGAGAAAGTATGACCCAGAGTAAGTGCCTTGTGGCCTCATCTACTCCTGTTCTCTCCATGTGTGTGTGCATGCAGAAGTGCCTTAGTACTGAATACTCCTGAGCACCAGAGAGCGCATGATAGCGGTAGAGGTGTGGTTGGAGAGACCCAAGTTTAAAAGAAGAAAAGAGAGATTTCATTTCTCCACAACTCAGACCTCCTTTCATCTCCTCTGAGTGTAATTTCGAAGGTCAAGCTCTTAAGCATTGAGGACCATGGGATTATACCTCACCATCCACAAAGGAAAGTAGACTGCTCCCCCACTCCTAGAAAAGACACACTCCAGAGAAGAGGAACAGAAGTCTGGCAGGGTTTAACACTTCCCTCTTTCCCTTCCAAGGCTCTGAATCTCTCTCCCTTGCTGAGAAACACTTGGTCCTTGGCTGGCCCTCTTTCACTCTCCATCTTTCTGTGAGTTACACCTGATCTAGGCTCAGAATTTCTCAAACTTCTCAAGTTCTCTGTCTCTAAATCATAGAAACT
>NC_034605.1:50539731-50558508 GCF_900095145.1 Mus pahari | reverse complement strand
AAAAAAAAAAAAAAAAAGACTCACGTTGTTGATCTCCTGGTCAACAGATGATAATATGTTACCAAATAGCATGGGGATGGATCAAGATGAGTAAAGTGTTCATTTCTCAAGACTATGCAGCTATCTCCAGATGCCCTCTTTAGGATAGCCTCCCCCCACACTGGGGAGGATTTTTTGTGAAGCCATGGGTTATGACCTATTTCATAACAACCTTATTTCTTCTTCAAGACCATAGTCTTCAATGAGATCTACTTTTCCCCCTTTACAATGTATCTCTATGCATACATAAGACTATAAAAATGTAAAGAGCAGATGCCTATGTATAAGTGCACAGGCGGCACTTATATACCTTTAAATCTTCATTATGGTCATTATCTGCTAACCCTTCCCAACTGCAGGCTGCATGGATGATACATTGCTATGTGTTAATGATATGGGAAATTGATCAGTTAATTTTTACCTCACAGGAATATTTATTTGATTTATTGAGTAGATCAAATTTTCTGGGCACTTTTTAAAGGATGAACTAATAAGTAAAGACAACTTCAAAATAAATGTTAAACCTTGTCTATTTCATGCTTTACAGTGGTGCTTGGCTCTCCTAGTTATAGATCCTGGCAAGCAAGAAATTCCCAAAGTAGACATCCGGGGAACAAAGTCCTCATAACATTCTTCCCAGAAACAGCAAAATGCATTTTACAATTCCTGTGGAACTGCAAAGGACCTCAGATAGCCAAAGAAAGAAGAACAAGACTGTAAGACTTAACATTCCAGGTTTAAAAACAGGCTGCAGAATTATAACAATAAAAAACATAAAGGTATTTTGTTTTGGCACAAAAACACACATGTATTCCAAAAGAACAAAAGAGGAGACCCAATTATGAGCACACATAACTGCAGCCATCTGATAACTTGACAAAGATGTCAACAACACACACTGAAGAAAAAGGCAGCATCTTTAAGAGATAATGCTTGGAGGACTGGATGTCTACATGGAGAAGAATCAGAATAGACCCATATCTATCAACCTGTATAATAATTAGCTCCAAATATATTTTTTAAACCCCACAATGTGAAACTTGAAATGCAGAAACTACTAATAGAGCTTTTGAAGATATAGATGTAAGAAAGGGACCTTCTAAATAGAACTCTATTTGCCCAGGAATTAAGGCAGCAAATGACAAGTGAGACCTTCTATACAGCAAAGTGTGAAACAAAAGCCCACAGAGTTAGATATATATATATATATATATATATATATATATATATATATAATTTGAACAGAGAAAGAAGAAAGAAATATCTTTAAAAGCATTCAATAGCCTTAGCAAATAGAGAAAAATAAAAACCATTTTGAGATTCCCATCTCACCTAAACAGAACCGTTCTCCTAAGTGCTGGTTAGTGAGGACCATAAGAATCATTTTCAATCAACCACACAAATGTTTAAATGTGCTAAGGGTGGAGCTCAGTTGGTTCTTGTCTACCACACACAAAAGCCGAGGTTTGAGTGCCAGCACGTAAAACGAGAATGTTGGCATAGTTCTATAATCAGAGCACCGAGGAGGAAAGAGGAATGTCAGAAGTTCAAGGTCATCCTGGACTACTGAGCAAGTGGGAGGGCAGCCTGGGCTACATGAGCTCCTGTTGGAAAATAAAGAAACAAAGAAGAACAAAACCAAAGTTACACACAACCACTCCCAAATGGTCAGCAGAGGATGAGATCCATTCTTAGTTAAGGGCAACAATACATTTCTACAAAGACTGATGAGAAGTAACTTAAGGGAGCAACACCTAGGTTGTCTTCATGCACTTGTGTGACTTTGAGCATTCTTTCATTCCAGTCTTAAAATATTTGCAAGTTTCTGTGCCACAGAATTGTGCTCAGGATCAGATTATATGAGTGAAAAGACCCATCGGTGTGTCTGGTACACATACCAGCAAAAGATGTCTGATCCAGTCACTCATTTGTTGAAAACCTACTTGGCCTTTGCAGATACAGCAGCACGATCCATGAACATAAACGAGTCTACGCATCTTAGAATTGCTGACTTTCAGATTCTGACAGTTGCAAACGGAGTTGCCAAAATGCTGCAATGGAGCAATTATAAGTTAGCTCCCTCTTGTCTCGTGCATGAGTTTTAGATGTTTCATAACTAACTCCGAGGAAAAGAAAAAGACAATCTAGCATTATCAGCATTTTCGAGCACATTAGGTTTTGAGCAGCTGAATGACAGTCCCTCCTAGAGGAGAGATTCTCACTCGCAGAACCTGACCTGACAACCATCGGCCCTCGTTCTGCAAATTAGGGACAAGTCTCCCGTGCCTTCTCTGACAACATTTGCTGATGTTAGCGTTCTGATGGAAACATTCAAGCCCAGTGCAATTTCACCATCAATCCTTTTTTAATGATTAAAAAAAAATGTATTTATTTTTTATTTTATGTGCATGGATATTTTGTCTGTGTGTATGTCTGTGTACCTGCATGTCTGATGCCTCCAGAGGTCAGAAAAGGGCATCACATTTCCCTGGAGTTACAAATGCTTGTGAGCTACCACATGGGTAAGAAAAACTGAGTCCCCTGGAAGAGCTGTATGAACTCATATAACTGCTGAGCCAACTCCCCAAACCCTCACCATCGGTCTTGAAGAATTGTCTCTTTAGCTCTGTCCTCCAATCCATGATAAAGGTGTGTGTGTGTCTGTCTGTCTGTCTGTCTGTCTGTCTGTCTGTCTGTCTGCCTGCCTGCCTGTCTGTCTGTCTGTCTGTCTGTGTATGAATGTGTGTGTGCATGTGTATGTCTGTATGCATGTGTTTGAGTATGTGTATGTGTTTGTGTCTGTGTCTGTTTTTATGTATGGGTCTGTGTGTGCATATATGTGTGTCTCTGTGTGTCTGTGTTTGTGAGTATGTGTCTGTATATACATATATTTGCATGCATGTGTACGCAGTTGCATCCCAAGATACAAGAAAACCTGCTTAGGCAGATGAGAATAACTGAATTTTTAAAACTTTACCAATAATTCTGAATCTGGGACAAAATATGGAATTGTTTAGGTGTCGTTGAACAGTATCTATAAACTGAACTGCCCTGCTCAGCTTTGATTGATTTAGGTTACAGATTATGTTTGAATTTTAAAAAGTTTCCTAGGTGATTTGAATGTATTGCCAACATCGTCCCCAAGATCAGCTAGGCAAAGTCTTGGTTGTACATCAGCTTTAAGAATGTTAACCTCCTGTGTATGTGCAGAATCTATTAAATAAGGAGGGAGGTGAAAGCCAAGCTTCAACCTGTTTTAAGTCTCCCAAGTGTGTGCTACCGAGGTTGGAAAGCACTATCCATGCTGTACCAGGGATGCAATGGCAGTGATGATGTACATTAAGCATCAAATGACCCATCATGCGGCCTCGTATTTCAACCTCTGCAACTGGGACTCATATTAGATGGCTCATCTTACTTTCACATATGGAATTAACAAAATTAATTTCGTGTTCCCTCACATCAGCTTTATCATGATGAATACCTCGTCTGCTCAGAGAACTGTCTCTTCTGCTTCTCACACATTTGCCTTGACAGTATCTGGAGAACCAATAGTCTACTTTGAACAACAACAACAACAAAAACAAAAAACAAAAAACACCACTCCACAGGGATACATTTTATGTAAGAGTTGACCCTTGGCAAGTCATATTTTTGGGACAATCCAGGTTCTTCTCCTTTTGCTGAAGATTTAGGATTCCTGATATGATATAGCATGTTATAGGGATTGGGAGCCAGCAGGTGTTTTATGTAAACCTCATTCCTTCATGCTCACCACCCTTCAACATCTGCTCATCCCCGGAGAGCTCTGTAATATTACAGCAGAGTATGCTGTCCTCATCGTTGGTATCGTGGTCATCTGTTCTAAAGCCCAGTTGTAATCAGAGATATTTCCATAACCTGTAATCTTCGTACTCTTTGCCCATTAAGTCGAATATGTCTTGCTGAATAGCAAGGGAAGCAGAGGTCTGGATGTAGCAAGCAGTTTGGCGTGGTAACAATTAGTCTTCATGGGTCCTCCTGCAAATCGTTTCAGAATAAGATCCTCAGTGACTAGATTTGGACGGAGTCGCCAATAGACACAAAATCAAATCTATATTCTTTCTATGGCTCCGGCGAAATAGCACTGTGTAGAAATAGATGAGCTCTGACTACCTCAGCCTATGTCCAAGAGATTTATTACATTCTCACCAACATCCTCACAGTGCTTCCAAATTCAGCATCATTCTCTTTCGTCCTGCTGTTGTTTATTTCTTTGTGAGAATCCAGCTTTTAAGAAACTAATGGCAGCATGGAAATACTTTATGATAAAGAAATGATATAGCTTCATTGAGTTAGGGATGGTTACTCGTACCCAAAACCTCAGCATTTAGCAACCTGAGGCAGGAGGATCAAAATTTCAAGGTCATCTACAGTAGATTTAGACCAGACTGGGCTACAGAAGACTCTGTCCCAGCCCAAACCATTGCATCACCATGATTAAGTGACACTTGCATGTTTTCTTCTAATTTCACTTCTGCATGTGGCTGTGAATGGCTCATATGATCTTCTGACATTGCCTGCAGACATAGTGAATCCCTTGAATTTCTCTTCATGTTAGCATTTTATTAACAGGAATTGATTCTCGGTGACATTACCTCAGCAGTTTTGCCAAATAAGGTCTCTTTTAAATTGGAAAGCTCCGTGTAGAATAAATGGATTATATTGTGGAGGTGAAAAGGGAGTGGAAAATTTGTCTTTAGGTAATCTGTGCACACACGTGCTTGTGAGCACACACGTGCCTGTGAGCACGCACATACTCCAGTTATCTCAGTACATCTATGACTCAGATAGCTACTGCCCAAAGGGCAATAAAGAAGCAATTCACTGTCCTTCCTTGCATGGGAGCCATCATGAATGGCAGCCCTGGTCCACAGGCATTGTTCTTTCACCTCTGTTACAAGGGACATAGAATGGCAAATGCTAGAGTCTGGATCTCACTTGTATCACTCTAACTGGGGACATGATTATGAAAATAGGATGGGTGAGGTCCACAGAGTCCATGACCCTTTGACCTGGCTAGCATCCATCATAGTAACCATGTAACTTCTTGTACATTGAAACAAGAGATATGTGGTTTCTGTCATGCCTCTCTTTTTGATCATGTATATATGCTGAGAAAATATGCTATTGATGTCTTTAGACTTCTCTATTCCTAAATGACCATTTAGTCTAATTTTTCTTGGTGGCGGTGCTGCTGCTGGAGATTGAAGCAAAGGTATCATTAATATCATTAATATATGTCAGGCAAGTGCTTTCCAACCAAACTATATTCTCAGCCAATGGAAGCCTAGCTTTAAAAATATCATTCACACCCAGAGAGAATGGAAGCCAGGTACTGAGCCCAAAGCTACAATCCCTGCTCACAGATCTAAACCTGTCATTTAAAAGAATGATCCAAAAAAGCTTAGGCTCCTGAACCTCGTGCGTGAATGTCTCTAAATGTCATGTCATGCACTTGCTAAGCAGAGACTCTCAGGCTCCTTATTTCTGACTCAGGAGATGTGAGTTCAGGTCTGGGACAAGAGGTTATGTTAATTTCCTTTTCACTGGGACAAAGTACTCAATGAGAAGCAGTGTAGGGGATTGTTTTGAAGTTGAGGGTCCAGCATGATGAGAAACCAGTGGTTCTCAACCTTACTATTGCTCAACCCTTTAATACAGTTCCTCATGATGTGGTGACCCCCAGCCATAAACAATTATTTCTGATGCTACTTTATAACTGTAATTTTGTTACCATTATGAATCATAGTGCAAACATCTGATATTTCTGATGGTCTTGGGAGACCCCTGTGGAAGGGTCATTCAACACCCACAAGGGGTCGCAACCCACGGGTTGAGAACCACGGGCATAAACAAAAGCAGCAAGGAACGCTGCCATTCAACTGGTTTCTCCTTTTCACTGAGTCCTGAACCCCAGCCTAAGGGATGCCTATAATCTGGGTAAGTCTTCCCTCCCTCAGTTAAAGTTAAAACAACAGTCGGCATGTCTACTAGGTGATTTCAAATCTGGCCAAGTTGACAGTCAAGAGGAATCATTGCAGGAGTTGATAAATCTCGTTGCACATTGTCTTGAGATCTATTTGTTCTTTTCCTGTAGCTTAGTTTGGGTACCAAGTGACCCCAGAGTCACCTAAAGCCACCTGGGCTGTGCAAGGTGTTGAGGACCAGGCTGATGTGAATGGCCTACTCTGCCACCTAAAGCCAGCAGATTCATGCTGCCACTTAGGGTCATGTCCTGGGTCCATAGTTCTGCCACAGCCAAGAGTCTGTGTTGATGTCTACCGCCTATGTTACCAACAGAGACCATGCAAATATCCCTGGTTGTGCTGTCACCTGAATCTATGTTGATGTCCATGGACCATGGTGCTGCTGTGGGCCATGTAAGTGCTCTGTGTTACCAACCTGGGGTCATGGTAGTGTCTGTGGTCAGAGCTGCCTCTGAGGGCCTTGTCTGGGTCCAGGGTCTTACTGCAACCTGGGACTGAATTTGTGGAATGTGCTGTCACCAGAAACAATGTGGAGACCCATGATCTATGTTCCCACTGACTATAAAGAGCAAGGAAGCCTGCTTTTGCAGAGATCTCAATGATGGAAGACACGTAGTTGAGAAAAAGAAACACTGAAGGTTTCTGCGACAACCCTTATCCTCCAGTCCTAATCCCACCCCCAAAGTAGCAGCTTAACCAGAAAGCCTCCAAAGAGAACTAACTCTTAAAATGTATGAAAAGGATGTGGTAGTTCTCCACAATTGTTGGTTTCTGGTGGGGGTGTGGGAGGGCAATGTCTCAGTTGTATTTAAGGGGCAGGCCACCAAGAGTTTGACTATGTCCCAGTGAGTATATAACATAAGCTTAACTTGCTGTTTTATGTTTGTTTGGAGGTTTGAAGCTTTTTTTAATTTCTATTTTAATTTTTATTTTCTGTTGGGAGGATCACAAAGGTCAGGGGGTGGACATGAAAAGATGAGAAATGAGTGTGATTGGGGGTGCATAATATGAAATTTCCCCCCAAAAACTCAGTAAAGGTGCCATGTTGATCAAAAAGGAGAGAAAATGCTGGAGAAGCAGAGAAAAATCACATGTACAAACAGAAAAGACGCAGCAGTGTGCTTGTAGAGATTCCTAGATGAACAGACTACAAGGAAATAAAGGACAAAGGGACCATGAGAAAGAAAGCGAGCATGCCAGACCCATGAAGCTCCTCTAGTCTGGAGCAAACTAAGAATGGGGGGCCTCTTAGGGACGATACAAAATATTCTTGAAAGCGAATAATGAGTATCTCCCTAAAGGAAGCAAAGTGCTCTGGGTTTGGAGAGTCAATACTTTAAAGATACCCAATCCTTCTAAGTGAGTCCACATTTCAAAGCATGGAAAAACAAACTGTGTAAAACTTCATGACGTTTCTTTGTCCTGTTCTGAAACTCACATAACAATGTTAAGGTTAAAAGAAGAGCCCGTGTGATCTGAAAAAAGATGGCACAGGATTAGACCCCTTAGTGACAGGACGTACTATAAAGCTACAGTGACTCAGATGGAGTTGTAGGGCAAAGTTGTCAAAACAGATTGATATAATAAAACAAAAACGAATGGAACAGAATAAGGAGTGACTCACAGGTAATTACCCTTTTAGATAAATTCCCTTGGAACCCAACAACTGCCATCTTCACCATCTTAAAAAATACATCCAACAGAAACACACCCATATTCACTCATAAAATCAAGTTAAATTGTTTACAGAATCTCTCTTTAAATAGTCTAAAACTTTAGAATTCAGTTGTCAACCAGTGGCAGACCTGATCAATAGATTGTGGTATATAGCCGTAATTGCATTTCATACATTTCATAGTATAATAATAATAAACAAATCATTACTATATGTAAAAAATAAATAGGGATTTCATAGTTGAGTAAAAAGAGTCAGACATACTGTCTTCACTTATACCAAGTACAAGAACAGAAAAGAGGAAGGGACATACACAGAAGTCCTCTAAGTGATATCTGTGAGACTGAACATGGACAGGGTCTTCAGAATGCTCTTTTCGTGTGTGGTGGTTATACCAGGGAGCTTGCGTTTTGAGATCCATTGAGCTCTCTGTAAGCATGTGCACATCTTGATAGAGAAACCATGGCATATTCAAAGTCCTAGTAATTAAATCACCATGCAGAAAAACTGCCTTTGGCTTGGATGGGAAATGGCTTTTGCTAGCCTTACATTAAAAAAGAAGCCTTTTTTGTTTTTTTCCTTGCTGGACTTCATTTCTCCTTAGATGGTTTTCAATAACAAATATTGAAGTGGTTTGCCTCGAAAAAAGAGAGATTATAGACCAGGGTAGGAGATAGATGATGTGGGTATAATTGTGTGGAAAGAAAGACAAGAGGCCAGCTAGAAGTAATGGCTCAGAGATAGAAATCACAGGAATTGAAGTTTAATTATCTATAGGATGAGGGAAAGGGGAGATAAAAGTGACTCCAAAGTTTCTAGCTTGATAGATTTAAATGATTATACGAGGGGCATACTGGGTCATTTTTTTTCAGAAAGTTTAGTTTGAGTTATTAGATAGTTGTTGGGTTTTATGCTATCTAAAATACAGATCTGGAACCTGATAAGAAGTCTAACATTAGAGGCATGAGTTTGAGTCCCTTCAAATGCGTGTGTAAAGCTCCAAGAATACACAAAAATTCCCACCTAGGGGAATTGTATGCTATGAAGAGGTATTATAATTACAGATGGACACCAAGGCCAGGAATTAAGGAGAGTCTAAATAACAAACCCACATGTCATGTATCTCAACTGCTTTTAACATATGTGTTCATTCAATTAGCATAAGTAATTATCATGCTTTCTGTCCTTCAGTATCTACTTCCTAAGTATGAAAATTATTGTTAGAAGTATTATAAACAATACCCGTTGTTTGTGTTTCAGTAACCAAATTTGTCACTCACATCCAAACCAGAAAACAATATTATATGAAATCTCTTACATGGAAATTGTATCAGAGATCCTTTACAGTATAAGAAAAGATGTTAACTTATGTTCATAACTTCGCATGGGAATATCATCAGTGTGGATCAGATATAATAATCTCCTAGAGATTTTTGAGGCAAAGTATGATTTTTAATGAATATTTACAGATTTGTATAAGATGGTTAGTAAACACTTAAGAAATTTTTTTGTGTGTGAAAAGCAGTTTTTCTTTCCCAACATCTAATGGTCTGTTCTCATTACCTGGAGACCATGATACAGTCCTCTGACTCTAAAAATAATCCCCAGTACAGAAGAACACATTCTGCTTCCTCTTGTGTGAACCCCTTGCCCTGACTATTCTTATTCAGCAAACTATTTACAAATCTAGTGGCCTACTACAGCCCCTGTTTTACTGTATCTTAGTTTGGAGATGGTAAGAGCTACCAAGCATCTACTGGGCAGCCCTTCTGTTCATATGGTATTGATTGACGTGGACCAGGGATGTGCACCTGGCAGACAGACACAGCAGAGACCAGAAACTCACATGACTTCATTCACCTTTGTGGCTTTCTCCAGGACGGCTGGAAGTCTGGGTCCAAATGGAACTGTCTACTGGAGCCTCTCAACCACTGCAGCTTTGGAATAATCAAACTTTTTCCTGATGTTCTAGGTTCCTGGAGACTGAAGGTAGGAAATAGATACAGTTTCCTTCTTAGAGTCTGAATCTAGAAACATATATGCTATCAATTTTGGACTCATTGCTTTGACTATTTTGGGGAAGTCTCAGATTCAAGGGGAAGAACAACAAAGAAATTGGAGATCTGTTTAATCCATTTCACACACAAATAAATCAGATGCGACATCACTTGTTAAATGTTTGAATGTGTCAGCCCAGATTCCAGAAACTGAAATAAAGCACATCTGAATATGGTCAAGTTTCATAAAGCAAATGAAGGTTTACAAAGATAGATCATTATATCTAGATTGAGACCTCCCAAGGCACAAAAACGGAAAGTTGAGAATAAGACATACAGAGGTGATTTCGAATTCTGATATATGGTATTAAATATGTAGAAACAGAAAAAGTAGTCATTGTTTTGGGTTGCTTTGATTTACTGAATATAAATAAGAAACTTGTGCTTAACACAGTGTTATCCTGGGACTAAGGAGACAGCTCGGACATTAAAGCACTTGTCATGACGTAAGAAGACTGACAGAGTAGTGCAGAGAATCATGGAAATGCCAGGTGGTCAAGACAGCCTGCCTGGAATTCCAACCTCAGATGGTGGAACCACACAGGTGGTCCCAGCAGAAAGCTGGCTACAGAAACTAGACTTCTGTAGTCAGTGAGCTCTAGATCTGCTTAGGAGACCCTGCCTCAAAGAATAAACGATGAAAGAGGAGCCATCAACGCAAGTTGATGTCAACCTTGAGTCATCAGAGAGAGAGACACACATGTATGTCCACATGTTTAAGGCTATGCATACACACACTACCCACACACATTCTTGGTATTTCTTCTCCAATAACCATTGAAAGTAATATTTATTCAAAAATTTCCACATGATTTTTGCATAGTTGGGTTTGATGTTTAAGTGTTAGAGAAAAGAAACTGATGACCAATGTGTTCCTCATGGATGTGATCTCTTATTTTGAACACTTTATGATTTTAATCAATTAATCTTCAAAGAGAATCTTTGAAATCAGCATTCACATCCTTGTTTTATAGATGCAGGTTTAAAAGTATCATAAATATGTGGTCCACTGTATAAATCTATATAATATATATATACACACATATATATATATGCTAAGATATTCAGAAGTTCTTTGTAAATATATGTAGATTTATATGTATATACAACACATTTTCATAAAGTGTAACATAAAGTATGTATATGTATTTATAGTTTATATAATATAAATCAATTATAAATATTTTATTTCATATAGAATATCCTTACATGCTACATGCTTACTGTAATACCATATATATAGCTATATATTTGGTTATACATATATCAAATATCTGCTATCCTTCTGTTTCTTATATTGGGACAAAGGTACTTTGTTAACCTCTAGGATGTATTACCACTCTAGACAGTACAATATCCTAAATACCTTTTCAAATCAGCATACTCTTGTGAGCACATTAGGTACGCCAACTGGTTATGTGTTTTAGAACAACCCAAATTTAGTGAATAGGAAGTATGACAGGCACTTTTGCTGTAGATAGAACAGAAACATATTTCCAATCTGGGGTTTCGAAAGAAGCCTATGCCATAAACATCCAATGATTGTCAGTCCTCCTTTTTCTTCACACGATCAGCAATATTGAGTCAGCTGACAAAAGCAAAGAGCATCACCTTGATGTGAGTTGAAGAGTCAAGGTCAAAGCTGGGTTGAGGCACAGTCAGGCTTTCAGTTCTCTTGACAACACCCTAGGAAGCCATGACGCAATGACCTTGATTAGCATTTATCTGCTCTTGATAGAGATATTCACGCAAAAAAAAAACTTCATTCACATTGTTCTTGAAAAGAAATCACCCATCCAGGAGCATGGGTCTTGGGTTGAGAGATGCCTCTACGCATGATGTGACCACATCATGCTCAGTTCCACTTAAAGTATTTATTAGCCAGATTACTATGTGACATCCCCACTTGCATTTCTCTGCAGATATTCACATTTGTTGAAGAATCTAAGACATTTCTTGGGAAGTCCAAAATAGAAAGTAGGTTAAAAGTTGCCCCAAGCTAGTATTTGAATAGTATATAATATGTAGATAAGGTCAACCCCAGGGGATAGGAATTGTTACTATCGACAGTGAGAGAAGCCAGCTCAGTCAAGAGAAATCTGGAAAACAGCATCCCAAATAGAACACAGAGAACCAACAAAGCCTGCGGGAGATGGAGTCAGGTATAAAGCTGGCATGGCGGTTAGTCTGACACCATAGGAACTAGAAGTTCATTCTACTTTTCTTCAGTTCTAGTCCCAAGAGAGTACCTGATCTTATAGACCATCTAAAAGTATCAGAAAAGAAGGGAGGTAGAAAGATGGATCACATGTTTATGCTTGCCTTGTGGTCATGTAAACATTGTAAAGAATCATAAGCCATGAAAAGCCCACTTAGTGATGTGTTTGTATGTAATGAATCAGATGGTAGATATACATACATAGCCCCGTATGAAGATCTGAATCAGAGCTACATACGCAGCCTCATATGAAGATCTGGCCGTAGAATTAAAGCAAACATTCAATTGAAAGTAAACTTGTTCCTCAGACACGTGTACCAGATTGAGAGAAAAACTTACCACAAAGCTACAGTAATCTTGCCAGAATGGCATTACCAAAGGGGTGGATAAATGGATTGTTTATCCACATAAGTGTGATCACCTGATCTTTGGCAAAAGAATCAAAACCATAATGCAGTAGAGAACAGTTTTCAACTGCACTGAGAGAGGTGTGGGTTAGACACAGACTAACCTTTTAGAAATACTCTAAGAAGATAAAATAGAAGAAAAATTTATAGCCTTGGATTTGATGATATCTTTTGAGATGTGAAAGCACAGCCATATTCCCTGAAAGGCACAACGAGTAGTCAGAACCTGGCTCATTCTAAGAGGTTCTGCTCAGCAAAGGGCGCCATCAAAAAGATGCTCCCAAGACCTTAACCAGGCATCCAAACAGAGGAGATCCATAGAGAACAAACAAAGTGTGGGAAGAGGCTCGGAATCATAGGTCATAGTGGGATGCAAATGAAGATAGTGATAAGATGCTGCTGCCACACTATTAGATTGGCCTAAGCCAAAAACAATGGACCTCAGATGCCAGCAAGGGTATGGAGAAATGATGCTGTTGTTCACTGCTGGTGGCAATGTGAAATGGGATTGCCATTCCATGTGGCAAGGTAGTGGTTTCCCATAGAACTCATTCTATGATATAGCAATTGCACCCTGTGGTACTTGTACAAAGAAATTGAAAACTTTTGTCTGTATGAAAATCTACACATGGACACTTAGAGCAAGCCTCCTTCATAATTGCTAAAGCACAGAAGCCACCAAGACATCTTTAAATAGATCACTGGGTAAATAATTATGATACATCTGGACAATGGACTGTTATTCGGTGCTGAAGGAAATGGGCTACTGACCCCAGAAAAGACCCGGAGGGAACTTAAATGCCCTAATTGACAGAAGCAAAACTGAAAAGGTCACACTGCAGATTCATTACTCTGTCTTATTAGAAAGAGAAAATCTGAAGACAATAAAATAAGCTACTTGCTGGGGTTTAGGAAAAAAGAGAAAATTCATAGACAGAACCAAAAAGGATTCTGGGAACAATGAAACAACTCTGTAAAAAACAATGATGATAGCTATATTAGTCAAAATGTATAGACTATACAACCTCAAGAATTAACCCAAATATAAACTATAAGGAACGTACAGTAACAATGTGTCGATGTGTGCACCTCATTCATAAAATGTAGCATGCTGCTAGAGGAAGTTGATAAAGAAGGAGGGTGTGCCTGTGTATAAACAGAGATATAGGGTACATCTCTACTCTTTCTTTCAATGTTGCTACAAACCTTAAACTTAGCACTCTCTAAAAGGAAAAGAAAAATGGATGACAGACAAGGGGATATGAGTCAGATATCAACAAACTTCACCCTAAGTGAATCCCATCTTGACACAACACAGCAACAAGAAAGCTAAGTTTCTATTATTAAGTATAAACTCTTATAACCATTCATTTAAAAACCCATCAGGACCTACAAATAATTGTTCAATATTATTCCTCTTTGTACCTTACCACTTAATCAAACCATTTAAAAAAAAAAAAACTTCTTCATTTGTTGGCTTATTCAAGTCTACACGTTTGTCCCAGACAAGAGTCTCCGTAGGTAATGAATAAAAGACAAAGAATATCATTTCCCTGTAGAGCCTACATCCTTCATCATCGGGGTGAATGAGGGATGACAGGGAGCCAACAGCAATTTATTATTGATTTTAAAGTCTCCCCATGTAGAATAACAAGAATGACAGAAAGGGTTATGAAAAGCTTCTTTCAACATCAAATAATGACACCACATCTCCCAGACATCCTTTTGTTGCCCAGTGTGGCAGAAGCATCATTTGAGACCCGCCTTTAGAATGCCAATCATGCCGTGGCCCTCCACAGATCTGCTGCTTTGGGAAAGGATCTGTACTTCACCACACGGAGTGTGGAGGCAACAGATCCTGCCGAGTGTTGTTGCTAAGGGGCCGCTTCTCCATAAATTAATTATCCAATATTAACCCTAGTTTCAAAAGACAAGGGAGGTCTCTCTCTCTCTCTCTCTCTCTCTCTCTCTCTCTCTCTCTCTCTCTCTCTCTCACACACACACACACACACACACATAAAAGGGGGAAGGACTCCCTGATGGTTGGGAAATGGCCACCTCATACCTTACGTACACACCAGCCATACTGTGATGTTAAATAATATCTGATTTATCTTTTCAATTTTATACTTTCTTCTCCCCTTATCCCTTCCTGTTTTCTATAGTCATATTTAAGCTTTCTGATATGCCTCCGTTTCTTTCAGGGGGGATACAAGGAAAAGATCAAGGGTATCAGGTTGTCCCCCCTTTAAAAAGCACACAACTAATAGGTACTTCTTCCCTATCACCAGGCAAAGACAAGAGGCACTGTTTATAGAGGGGTATGCCTCAACCTCACATCCCCACACCCCTTTTCCCCCTCTAATTCATATCAAGCCTCCCTTTCTCTCAAATTCATAACCTCTTCTTTGTTATTGTTATATTATCTTATATATATATATATATATATATATATATATATATATATGCATACAAGTATAAATGTACACACACACACATACACACACACTGTTAAGACCTTTTAGCATTGCTCTTACATATATGTGCTTAGCTGATAACCTATCAGTTGAGTTATTGATGGAAAAGACCCATTCTTCCCCTATAGGAAGTCTTTCATTGCCTCTAGCACTTCAGCTAGGGATAGGAACCCTGTAGGATCCTCCCCACTCACACTGGTAGACCAGTTGGTGCTGCTGTTATGCAGGTCATGTTTAGACAATAATTCTGTTGAGACTTCATGGGTGCAGCTTTCCTGTTGTATATAGACGACACTACCTTGCCACAGTATCCTGGTCCTCTGGCTCTTACAATCTTTCCACACCCTCTTCTGTGATGTTCCCCGAGCCTGAGGTGCAGGCATTCTGTTGTAGTCGTGTTGTAGTTGTAGTTGTATTATCAGAGCTGGGCACTTCATGGTCAGTTATTCACTACATTTTTGAACAGTTACGGATATGGACACCATTACAGAACTGTTATGTTACCTCCCTCTTGCTGTTCGTAATATTTGCAGTCACTTTCTCATACGTGTAGTCCTTGGCTCGTTTTCAAAGAGCTGGAAGATCCTCTGAGTTCCTGATGGCAACATAACCGAGATAAATTTCTTCCATTCCCACGTGCAAGTCATCATAAAGGAATGGAAAAGGCAAGCGTTCAAGAGACTTTTACTTTCTAAAACGTGAATGCCTGTACCCTTCAACTTCAGACGGCAGGCAAGCAGCCTGCTCTATACATCTCTCAGAGGTGGGAGGTTAGGCTTTCACTCCGTGGACGCAATAGACCACTGTGCACAATAGGATTCTGAACCAAGAACACAGCACAGACAACCTGTTCTGTCCGAGGCTGAAGCTGTATAGAATAACGGGGGAAAGAAACACCTATACGCAGCGCTACCGTTTAAGAACCCGTTACAGAATTTCCCTAGTGTAGCTAGTCCCTTCCTCTACTTCTGATAGAACTAAATGCTTAAAAAAAACTCCACAGTAGACTTTTGACCCCGTGGCTTTTCAGTTTGTTTACCTCAATCCATCATCTCTATAACTTCAAAATAGGGAAAGTATGCGTTAAGAACCAAACCAAGAAGCCGGGGAGAAGACCAAAGTAAGCAAGTTCTTCCCAGCCCTGACCTTAACAATTGGCCTGTCCTGGTACCAGTCACTGCGGCTGGAGTTCTCCTGTGAGAAAGGCAGATGCTTTCTTCCTTCCACCCTTGGGGTCTGCTCTCTGCGAGGTGTACACACCTAGAGAGAGGGTTGAAAAAAAACTGATGTCTGGGGAATGGAGGGCCAGGACATAGTACCCACGGAAGAACAAATTCCTCTTTCGGTGGGCGGCCCTCCATGTGCGCAGAAGGTCATGGCCAGGCTTTCTCATTAAAATGAAAATGCCTGCTCTCCTTGCTTTCCTGTTTGCAAGATTTCTTTCTCCAGGAAGTCTTTAGAGGCAGAAAATAGGTGTGCAAAATGGAGAACGTCTTGCATTGTTAGCTTGTTTTAAGTCATTAGACAGTTCAGCTAATGACTAATCAGTTATTAGTAAGACACACCAGAAGCGAGAAAGACATTTTCACTGCAAAGCCGGATGCTTACTGATCTGTGATCAGTTAGATAGGGAAGACCTTTATTAGCCAAAACCACGAGACCTCTGTCTCCTACATATCTTTTAGCTTCAACGTCTAGAAAGTCAGAAGTTGTCCATCAGGAAGTTGCCCACAGTGCAGGAGGCCCGAATCACCAATTTATCAAATACCTATGCCTTGCCATAACCTTATTCTGGCTGCTGCCCAACCTGAGCTCTGCCAGGGCCAGCCTGCCAGCCCGGAGGAGGAGATCCTCAGAGGTTGACGGCCGATGGGCTCCCCCTAGAGGCCAATGATGCTTCGGAGCGATGAAGGCACCGTGGCAGGTTGCCAGGAAACCAACTCCTTGGAGCCAGGGCAGAAAAACACAGGAGCGGAGGGTCCCCTGTCAGCGCATTGTTTGGTTAGAAGATTTCATCTCTGGAGGGCATAGCTGAATGCAGATCCCGTCTAAAATCAAGGAGAAGCGGGACGCCGTGAGTCCCAGCGGGGGAGCGTCTTTTTATCATCATCATCATCATCATCATCATCATCTCTGCTTCTTGGGGGCCACCTCCTTCTTTTGCTTTGCTTACACTCCTGGTATTTATTTTCCATAGCAGCTCCTGCAAAGGCAAGGCAGAGCTGGAGGGGAGCCCCGTGTGCAGGAAAGTAGATGGCTGAGCTCCAGCAGTCACCAGAGCAATGTGCATTTGGTTCCCGTAGCTTCATACCTACAGAGCCCCTTTTCCTTTGAACGATCTTGGCCTTGATTTTTTTCCCTCAGCAAGGTACCATAAGGTTTTAGAAAATGCAACTTATAAGCGAAGGCTCTAAAGAAAAAAACTCACAGCATTTTCTGTGATTATTATGTTTATGTAGCATTTTAAGAGGTGTGTAGTTATAAGTGTTGCTGGAGCCAAATCTTTCATAATTCTGATTATTCTTTATATGGTCTTCATATACTTTAGGATGGATTTTAGAATTGTTTCCCTTACCCCCTCAGCTCTGTGTTGCCAAGCCTCTTTCTAGGTGCGACCCCCCCCCCCCCGAGTGTGTTATTTATAGCATCCCTCTTTCCCTCTCGCACTTTCTCTTTCCATTTACTGTTTCAGAATGCATTCATATGTCAGAGGTCCTTCAGGTCAGCCAGGCCACAAAAAAATTAGAGTGCAGCCTATATTATTTATAGAAGCAGGGCCACACCCAAGAAGTTGGGGGAGTGAGAGGCTGAGGAAGGGCTAGGGGCCCAGAGAAGCCCGCCCAGCAACAGCCCTCAGGGAGGAGCACAGCAAATGAATAAGTAGGAGCTTGCAGGAGAACTCTGGGAATGAGGTCGGGCGCACCCAGCCTGAGGTGAGTGTCAGGAAGGGCTGGTGCAGTGAGCAGGAGAATCTTGCCTCTGCCTCTGGTGATCAACCTGAGTTAGCAAGAGCACAGGGTCCCCAAGAGGTAGTAGACACAGGACAAGGACCGAGAAGGTTCGAGAAGGTGGAACCGCCTGTCTCCTCTCTCATAGCATCTAATCATGACTGAACTGTGTTTACGCTGTCTCGGTTCTACTTTCCAAAGAGTACAAATGCAGCTTTGGGTCAACTCTAACCTGGAGCCATAGAAGGAAAAAGATTCTGCGAGTCAATGTGCCGGCAGATCCAGGCGGATCTGAGACAAAAGAGAGTATTTGACATTCAGCTTTCTATGCCGCGTACGGGATTATAAATTTCATATTTATCTGTCTATAAAGATCTACAGCGAAGCACAAACCAAATTTTCTGCTGAGGAACTTGGAAACAGGATCGCCTGTGTACCAACAAGCTGCCTGGGAGCCTTCATTAGGGGTCAGAGTTCAATTGGCTGTGGGCCCCTTGCAACCTTCACATCAGTTTGCACCACTAATAAAGGAACCAAAACAACACTGCATGAACAATTCAGGAGACTTAATAGTTCGAATGATCGAGAAGTTCAGCCTTCTCGAATAAACTGATTGGAGCTCCAAACACTCCCCCCATCCCCCACCCCGTCCCCCACCTTCCAGAGTCGAGGATGGAACCCAGGGCCTTTCGCTTGCACTCTGCCACTGAGCTAAATCCCCAACCCCATTCCAAACACATTTCTTTTGCATTTTTATTCCTCTGGCAGCTTTGCAGGGCACTGGCCCACAGCGATGCAGCTTCATGCTTCTTCTTCTTTTTCTTCTTCTTTTTTTTTTTTTTAAGATTTATTTATTTATTATATGTAAGTACACTGTAGCTGTCTTCAGAGACTCCAGAAGAGGGAGTCAGATCTTGTTACGGATGG
>NC_034605.1:50531780-50539720 GCF_900095145.1 Mus pahari | reverse complement strand
TCTCCATAAATTAATTATCCAATATTAACCCTAGTTTCAAAAGACAAGGGAGGTCTCTCTCTCTCTCTCTCTCTCTCTCTCTCTCTCTCTCTCTCACACACACACACACACACACACACACACACCTGCATAAAAGGGGGAAGGACTCCCTGATGGTTGGGAAATGGCCACCTCATACCTTACGTACACACCAGCCATACTGTGATGTTAAATAATATCTGATTTATCTTTTCAATTTTATACTTTCTTCTCCCCTTATCCCTTCCTGTTTTCTATAGTCATATTTAAGCTTTCTGATATGCCTCCGTTTCTTTCAGGGGGGATACAAGGAAAAGATCAAGGGTATCAGGTTGTCCCCCCTTTAAAAAGCACACAACTAATAGGTACTTCTTCCCTATCACCAGGCAAAGACAAGAGGCACTGTTTATAGAGGGGTATGCCTCAACCTCACATCCCCACACCCCTTTTCCCCCTCTAATTCATATCAAGCCTCCCTTTCTCTCAAATTCATAACCTCTTCTTTGTTATTGTTATATTATCTTATATATATATATATATATATATATATATATATATATATGCATACAAGTATAAATGTACACACACACACATACACACACACTGTTAAGACCTTTTAGCATTGCTCTTACATATATGTGCTTAGCTGATAACCTATCAGTTGAGTTATTGATGGAAAAGACCCATTCTTCCCCTATAGGAAGTCTTTCATTGCCTCTAGCACTTCAGCTAGGGATAGGAACCCTGTAGGATCCTCCCCACTCACACTGGTAGACCAGTTGGTGCTGCTGTTATGCAGGTCATGTTTAGACAATAATTCTGTTGAGACTTCATGGGTGCAGCTTTCCTGTTGTATATAGACGACACTACCTTGCCACAGTATCCTGGTCCTCTGGCTCTTACAATCTTTCCACACCCTCTTCTGTGATGTTCCCCGAGCCTGAGGTGCAGGCATTCTGTTGTAGTCGTGTTGTAGTTGTAGTTGTATTATCAGAGCTGGGCACTTCATGGTCAGTTATTCACTACATTTTTGAACAGTTACGGATATGGACACCATTACAGAACTGTTATGTTACCTCCCTCTTGCTGTTCGTAATATTTGCAGTCACTTTCTCATACGTGTAGTCCTTGGCTCGTTTTCAAAGAGCTGGAAGATCCTCTGAGTTCCTGATGGCAACATAACCGAGATAAATTTCTTCCATTCCCACGTGCAAGTCATCATAAAGGAATGGAAAAGGCAAGCGTTCAAGAGACTTTTACTTTCTAAAACGTGAATGCCTGTACCCTTCAACTTCAGACGGCAGGCAAGCAGCCTGCTCTATACATCTCTCAGAGGTGGGAGGTTAGGCTTTCACTCCGTGGACGCAATAGACCACTGTGCACAATAGGATTCTGAACCAAGAACACAGCACAGACAACCTGTTCTGTCCGAGGCTGAAGCTGTATAGAATAACGGGGGAAAGAAACACCTATACGCAGCGCTACCGTTTAAGAACCCGTTACAGAATTTCCCTAGTGTAGCTAGTCCCTTCCTCTACTTCTGATAGAACTAAATGCTTAAAAAAAACTCCACAGTAGACTTTTGACCCCGTGGCTTTTCAGTTTGTTTACCTCAATCCATCATCTCTATAACTTCAAAATAGGGAAAGTATGCGTTAAGAACCAAACCAAGAAGCCGGGGAGAAGACCAAAGTAAGCAAGTTCTTCCCAGCCCTGACCTTAACAATTGGCCTGTCCTGGTACCAGTCACTGCGGCTGGAGTTCTCCTGTGAGAAAGGCAGATGCTTTCTTCCTTCCACCCTTGGGGTCTGCTCTCTGCGAGGTGTACACACCTAGAGAGAGGGTTGAAAAAAAACTGATGTCTGGGGAATGGAGGGCCAGGACATAGTACCCACGGAAGAACAAATTCCTCTTTCGGTGGGCGGCCCTCCATGTGCGCAGAAGGTCATGGCCAGGCTTTCTCATTAAAATGAAAATGCCTGCTCTCCTTGCTTTCCTGTTTGCAAGATTTCTTTCTCCAGGAAGTCTTTAGAGGCAGAAAATAGGTGTGCAAAATGGAGAACGTCTTGCATTGTTAGCTTGTTTTAAGTCATTAGACAGTTCAGCTAATGACTAATCAGTTATTAGTAAGACACACCAGAAGCGAGAAAGACATTTTCACTGCAAAGCCGGATGCTTACTGATCTGTGATCAGTTAGATAGGGAAGACCTTTATTAGCCAAAACCACGAGACCTCTGTCTCCTACATATCTTTTAGCTTCAACGTCTAGAAAGTCAGAAGTTGTCCATCAGGAAGTTGCCCACAGTGCAGGAGGCCCGAATCACCAATTTATCAAATACCTATGCCTTGCCATAACCTTATTCTGGCTGCTGCCCAACCTGAGCTCTGCCAGGGCCAGCCTGCCAGCCCGGAGGAGGAGATCCTCAGAGGTTGACGGCCGATGGGCTCCCCCTAGAGGCCAATGATGCTTCGGAGCGATGAAGGCACCGTGGCAGGTTGCCAGGAAACCAACTCCTTGGAGCCAGGGCAGAAAAACACAGGAGCGGAGGGTCCCCTGTCAGCGCATTGTTTGGTTAGAAGATTTCATCTCTGGAGGGCATAGCTGAATGCAGATCCCGTCTAAAATCAAGGAGAAGCGGGACGCCGTGAGTCCCAGCGGGGGAGCGTCTTTTTATCATCATCATCATCATCATCATCATCATCTCTGCTTCTTGGGGGCCACCTCCTTCTTTTGCTTTGCTTACACTCCTGGTATTTATTTTCCATAGCAGCTCCTGCAAAGGCAAGGCAGAGCTGGAGGGGAGCCCCGTGTGCAGGAAAGTAGATGGCTGAGCTCCAGCAGTCACCAGAGCAATGTGCATTTGGTTCCCGTAGCTTCATACCTACAGAGCCCCTTTTCCTTTGAACGATCTTGGCCTTGATTTTTTTCCCTCAGCAAGGTACCATAAGGTTTTAGAAAATGCAACTTATAAGCGAAGGCTCTAAAGAAAAAAACTCACAGCATTTTCTGTGATTATTATGTTTATGTAGCATTTTAAGAGGTGTGTAGTTATAAGTGTTGCTGGAGCCAAATCTTTCATAATTCTGATTATTCTTTATATGGTCTTCATATACTTTAGGATGGATTTTAGAATTGTTTCCCTTACCCCCTCAGCTCTGTGTTGCCAAGCCTCTTTCTAGGTGCGACCCCCCCCCCCCCGAGTGTGTTATTTATAGCATCCCTCTTTCCCTCTCGCACTTTCTCTTTCCATTTACTGTTTCAGAATGCATTCATATGTCAGAGGTCCTTCAGGTCAGCCAGGCCACAAAAAAATTAGAGTGCAGCCTATATTATTTATAGAAGCAGGGCCACACCCAAGAAGTTGGGGGAGTGAGAGGCTGAGGAAGGGCTAGGGGCCCAGAGAAGCCCGCCCAGCAACAGCCCTCAGGGAGGAGCACAGCAAATGAATAAGTAGGAGCTTGCAGGAGAACTCTGGGAATGAGGTCGGGCGCACCCAGCCTGAGGTGAGTGTCAGGAAGGGCTGGTGCAGTGAGCAGGAGAATCTTGCCTCTGCCTCTGGTGATCAACCTGAGTTAGCAAGAGCACAGGGTCCCCAAGAGGTAGTAGACACAGGACAAGGACCGAGAAGGTTCGAGAAGGTGGAACCGCCTGTCTCCTCTCTCATAGCATCTAATCATGACTGAACTGTGTTTACGCTGTCTCGGTTCTACTTTCCAAAGAGTACAAATGCAGCTTTGGGTCAACTCTAACCTGGAGCCATAGAAGGAAAAAGATTCTGCGAGTCAATGTGCCGGCAGATCCAGGCGGATCTGAGACAAAAGAGAGTATTTGACATTCAGCTTTCTATGCCGCGTACGGGATTATAAATTTCATATTTATCTGTCTATAAAGATCTACAGCGAAGCACAAACCAAATTTTCTGCTGAGGAACTTGGAAACAGGATCGCCTGTGTACCAACAAGCTGCCTGGGAGCCTTCATTAGGGGTCAGAGTTCAATTGGCTGTGGGCCCCTTGCAACCTTCACATCAGTTTGCACCACTAATAAAGGAACCAAAACAACACTGCATGAACAATTCAGGAGACTTAATAGTTCGAATGATCGAGAAGTTCAGCCTTCTCGAATAAACTGATTGGAGCTCCAAACACTCCCCCCATCCCCCACCCCGTCCCCCACCTTCCAGAGTCGAGGATGGAACCCAGGGCCTTTCGCTTGCACTCTGCCACTGAGCTAAATCCCCAACCCCATTCCAAACACATTTCTTTTGCATTTTTATTCCTCTGGCAGCTTTGCAGGGCACTGGCCCACAGCGATGCAGCTTCATGCTTCTTCTTCTTTTTCTTCTTCTTTTTTTTTTTTTTAAGATTTATTTATTTATTATATGTAAGTACACTGTAGCTGTCTTCAGAGACTCCAGAAGAGGGAGTCAGATCTTGTTACGGATGGTTGTGAGCCACCATGTTGTTGCTGGGATTTGAACTCTGGACCTTTGGAAGAACAGTCAGGTGCTCTTACCCACTGAGCCTTCTCACCAGCCCCCAGCTTCATGCTTCTTTAGCCACACACATGAGAATTAAAGCAACAGGCTTCTCTGCTGGAAAACAAATCCACCGTGGATAGTGTCACTGGAGTCCCCGTTATATCCAGGGAAAAACCATGAGACAAGTAGCTATTGGTGACAATACTGGTGGGGCCATGGCATCAATTACTCCTAATTTAGCACAGCAGCTCATGTATGTGCATTACTTTACTAAACCTACAATAACAGACTATCACAGACCACAAGGCTTCATCTACAGAAATGAATTTTGCATAGCTCTGGATTTTCCTAAGGCCTTTTGATTTCCCTGGGGTAAAGGTGGTTGCCACCTCACTGTGTCCTCTCATGATCTCTGAACATGGTTGCCTCTAGTGTCTCAGGTTCGTCTCCTAGGGACACCGGCACTCCTGGGATGGGTCTCCATCCTCATGACTTTGTTAACAGTAATTGGTATTGTCTCTCCAATGTAGTCACACTGGGTAGAGGTCAGGCTTTACTCCGTGACTTTTGGGTGACACAGCTCAGTCTAGAACACACGGTAACAATGGAGATTCAAAGAACAGGACCTCAAGAGTATAAGAAAATGACAGACATTAGGGAAGCAACTATAACATTCTGTACAATCCACAAAGCCCTCAAAGTTACTTCCTTTCACCCTAGATTCTAAAAACATCATTAATTAGATGCTCGTCTTCCCAGGGGCACGCAGCTACTATATATGGGCCTCCTGGGCCTTAATATTTTGTCTTAGTAAACATTTCCTAAGGCATCTTCCAAGGGACACTTGACTGTCACATACTCCTCTCACTTAAATAAATGTAGGTAAATCCTAAATGATACTGACCAAGATTTTAAATTACAAATTAACCTATTATTTAAATGTCTCTAAGATGCTCTAAGAGTTTTTTTTTTAAAAAAGGTATTTACCATCATGCATCAGGGGACCAGTCAACCTCTCTGTCAACGCAGACCTTTTCCCCAAATCTGACCTATGAAAATATTCCCACAGAATACATTTCAGGAAATGCTAGTCTCAGAAAATACCACTCTCTATTCAAAGCAGTATGAGATGGGCCGCATGAGAGAACATTGCAGGTTGAAGGATTCCCTGGGTATAAGTTAGAGAAGGAGGACATTCCACTATCCACTGGTCTAATTTATTTTTATTCTGCTTTTGTTCTTGTTGAGAAACAAAGTTTCCTGCTTTGGGAAAGTAAGCCAATACGTGATGATTTCAGTCTCCTCTCACAGAAAGGTTGTTATTCTGGTGTTGTTTGACAGAATCCACTCAAATGGAACACCTGGAAGTGTGTGGTCCCCACCCAAGTGCACCTGTTGTGGCCAAGGGCTACGAGAGACTATAACAGGAACAAGGAACAGAGGTCCAGAATAATGAAATGTCTGTGCCAAAATGATTATACACTAAGAACTCTGCAAAACAAGAAAGTGAAGAGCCAGTGACCAAAGGAGAAAATAAAGTGGCAGCCGCCCAGAGGCAGGAGCAGCTCAGAGCTTCAATTTGTAATGACTGAGTGGGATGGCGAGCCAAGATCTCAGTACCGCCCCTGTGCTCTTGGGATGCTCTTTCCAATTTTAAACACTTGGACACCATAAGGAGCGGATGCTTCCAACATATAGCCCAAGACATCTGTTAAAGCAAGGTAAAACAGAAAAACCTGAAAGTAATTTGGAAGCTTCCAAACACCTGTGAGTCCGACAACAGTCAAACCTCCCCTTCTTCCGAAACACAGATGAGCTTGAACCTTCTGGGCATTCCGGCACTTTACCATCTGTACCGATAACCCTTGTCTGCAGAACAGAGTCTTCTAGGAGGATGTAAAATCCAGGAACCAAGATAAGAAAGCTGTTTACACCTGCAGCATCTGTTTCAGCATTTCCAGGCTCCTCGCACTGGACTTGTGTATAGGCATACTCTGAAACTGTCTTTTCCATTTGTAGTTCAGATGAAGACAGAAAACAAGATGAGGAGGAGGCGGAGGAAGAGGAGGAGGTGGAGGAAGAGGAGGAAGAGGAGAAGAAGGAGAAGGAGAACAAGAACAAAGAGAAAGAAATCAACCTTAACCCTTCCATACTAGTCAATGGTGGCATTTAGAAGGAATATCATCACTAATCTCTCATCACATTAAACGATCGCTGCACCTAAGTCATCATTAGTAAGCTTAAGTGCAACGCCAGAGACAGGCAAGGTAATTACGAAGATGGAAAGGGCATTCAGTCAGTACTGTTGGAAAGTAAGACCTTGAGACAAGCTACCACGGTAAAGCAGGAGATAAAAACAATAGATTTAAAACGAACAATAGTAATCAAAGGCCACCATCTTCCTGTCCTCCAGGAAGAAGGTGAACAACCCCAATTCACCTGAGACAGTCAAAAACTTCCAAGGGGCAATCAAACCCAAGGGAAAGTGTGAGTCACTCAAAGCACTCTGATATAGTTGGGTCTTCAGATTTGTTCAGTGATGAAGGAGAGGACATGAGGAATGAGAAACTCAAAAGTACTCAAGGTTTATAAAAGATCCATAGTGATTTAGGTAAGAGTCATGGCACCCTCTGCTCTGAGAACCTTGCAGGATGGGTTAGTCTGTAGAGACCAAACCCAGTAACAATTTCATTGCAACACCGATAACTTTGTAGCTGTTCAGAGCCCCTAAGATGTGACGTTGAAGGAAAATGAATGATGTCTGAACTACAAGAAATGTTTTCTATTTAGTAATAATGCTAAAATCCATGTTGAGATTTTGGGGAACCTAGAATCAACAGATGGCATGTAAGTCGATAGCGTGTGCTATTCTAGAAGCAAACAATTCCCTTGGGGTTACTCTCAGGTTCTATTTGTTTTAAACCTATCCCAAAATGGAATTGACTATAAGTTAGAAGGTGTCATTGCCAAATCACCTAACCCAATCTGCCCATCCTACTTCCTTGAATAAAATGAGGACCTAGGGCACAAAAGATCCACGCGTGTGATCTGAGACATCAGGATGTTCAGACCTCTCTGACATTAATTCCCACATTCATTCAGAGCTCTTTATGGTCCTGGTTAAAAGAGCCTAGCATTTTCTCCCCCACATTTTGAACATGCAATACACAGAACTTTTCTTTAACGATCCTTCCTCCTTTACAATTTCCTTAAATAATTCCCAAGGTTAATGTTTTCTATATGATCAATGAAGCGTAGACACGATACTTTAGAATGGATGCTGGCATTTTGCCTAACAAAACTTTCAACTTGTTCTTTCTCCACTTTTAAGATAAGGAAGAACGAAAGAAAGAAAGAAAGAAAGAAAGAAAGAAAGAAAGAAAGAAAGAAAGAAAGAAAGAAAGAAAGAAAGAAAGAAAAGAGGAGAGGAGAGGAGAGAGA